>NC_041391.1:678098041-678147527 GCF_002162155.2 Triticum dicoccoides
CCGCCGTCGCCGTTCTAGATGGCGTTTTGGTCGCCTCAGCCACACCTTTTCCTCCTACTTCCCCATCCATCAGCACTGCTCCAAGACGGGGGAACGCAGGTTCGTCGACCTAGGTCCGGGAGGACGCCGCCGCCTTCCCAGTCCCAGCCGAAATCCAGCCACCCAGGTGCACCGAAACCCTAACCCTAGCGTGAGAACACGATCGCCTCGCAATCGCCTCGCACCGACTTAGCGTTCCGTGACTTGGTGGACCCCTTCCCGTCTGTGCATACACTTTCTTTCAGCTATGCATGAATGCGTGCTAAATTTGTTGGGTGGTGCAAAGACTCCGGCACCATGGCGGCCGTTTAATTTTGAACTGAACCTACTGTTCCGATTGGCCGGATATGAATCGCGGACAACCCATGCTGCCGGAGATATCGACCTCATAATTCACCCATTAATTCTTTTTTACAGCCATGACTTCCTCTTTGGAGGAATATTTTAGGAGACGGTAGAGTACTTTCGACAACGGCCGGGCTGTCAAAGCTGGCCGAGGCGTAACGGTACCTAGTTTATTTCCTGCCATACGGCTGTACCTGTCGGCTGGCCATGGGTTGTTGAAAGAAATCTACTCTCTACGAGTGCACGCACACTAACGGAATCTATCACATGTCGATCGGTTTGAGCATAATCCCGACCACATGTACATACCCGCTAATTTACCACGCCCGTGAAGTATAATACTAGGCAAATGCATGTACGAGGACGAGCTAAACGAGTAAATTACAAAAAACCACCACAGTTAAAGATCCTAAATCAGAAAACCACCATCATTGTTTTTTTTTCAAAAATCCACCAACATTGTGCTAACAGTTTTCAAAAAACACTGATCACTAGATTAGGGACGTTTGACAGAAAACTGACCACTGGGACACATTGTCAGGGGCCACGTGGCTAGAACAGAGTTAACGACGTAGTGGACATAGTTTGCAAAAAAAAAACAGAAATGTTAACGCCCACACGTGTGGGCGTTGCCAACCTCAACCACACGCATCCATCGCCGTCCAGCAGTATATGCACGAATCTTGGCACGATCTGGACGATTTTTTGTGCCACGTAGGATAAGGCGCGTGTGTGGTGCGTGACATAGGTCGCCCACACGCCGGTTGCCCCTCCGCGGTCAGCAGTTGCCACCCGGGGGCGTGCGGTGGAACTGCTTTGCGCCCGCACGCCACGTGCCGACCGTGGTTGACGTCAAACAGGTCGCCCACTTCGCCCACTCCCCCTCACGGTTCCATTTACCCCTCCCTACAGTTACTCGCTCAACCCAGTTCGCATTTCAGTCGATTGGAGGAGAAGACGAGGGGAGAAGGTGACGGCGGAGGCGGAAGAGTCAACAGCATTCGGGGCCGTCGGTGGTGCTCGCTGGACTGGAGCGGCTTCGTCGGAGCGCCTATAGATTGAAGGTAATGCTCCCTCCAACTCTCAACATCCCGTGCCTGCATTTTCTCCCATGCTCTTCGTGTTCGACGCTTCGCTCGAGATTCATAGAGATTCAAGCGGGTTCGCGATGCGTCGGCGTTCCTGCCGGCGGCGAAGTCCTGCGGTTGCCGTTTTCCGTCGCACTGGGCAGTTTAGTCGCCGCCGCGGTGGCGCTCACGCCGGTGTGTTCCGGCCTGTCCGGAGCCACATACTGGTTGTGCCTTGGGATTGGGTTGTCGTTTTTCTGTCTGGTAGTTTTGCATTGCTTCGAATTGCTATTGGCGATCAATTCGGGGGGAATTTTGGTGATGAATTTCAAGTCATGATAGTTGTCATTGAACCCTAGATCTAGGTAGTTGTTTTTCAAAGTGCAGTATGAAGGCAAACATGGTAGTTTGAGTATCTGTCATGACTGTATGGCAACTAATTTACTGATTGAATGTGGTAGTTGCCACAAACATGCTTTTCCATGTGGCAACTAATTTATTGATTGACTGTGATAGTTGCCACAAACATGCTTTTCCATGTGGCAACTAATTTCATGATTGACTGTGATAGTTGCCACAAACATGTTTTTCCATGTGGCAACTAATTTACTGATTGACTGTGATAGTTGCCACAAACATGCTTTTCCATGTGGCAACTAATTTCATGATTGACTGTGATAGTTGCCACACTGTATGCACGGCAAAGTGTAGTAAATAGATAGTCATTGCATTTTCAGCAACCATTTGCACTTGATGGCAACTAATGTCCACATCAACTGTGTCAGTTGCTGAGGGAGTCCTGGATAAGGGGCTATCCGGACAGCCGGACTATATACTTTGGCCAGACTCTTGGACTATGAAGATACGAGATAGAAGACTTCGTCCCGTGTCCGGATGGGACTCTCCTTGGCATGGAAGGCAAGCTTGATGATTCGGATGTAGATCTCCTCCTTTGTAAACCGACTCTGTGTAACCCTAGCCCCCTCCGGTGTCTATATAAACCGGAGGGTTTAGTCTGTAGGGAACAACAATCATACCATAGGCTAGCTTCTAGGGTTTAGCCTCTCTAATCTCGTGGTAGATCAACTCTTGTAATATTCATATCATCAAGATTAATCAAGCAGGAAGTAGGGTATTACCTCCATCGAGAGGGCCCGAACCTGGGTAAACATTGTGTCCCACCCTCCTGTTACCATTAGCCTTAGACGCACAGTTCAGGACCCCCTACCCGAGATCCGCCGGTTTTGACACCGACATTGGTGCTTTCATTGAGAGTTCCTCTGTGTCGTTGCTATAAGGCTCGATGGCTTCTCCAACCTTCAACAACGCCGTCCTGGGCGAGACTTTTCTCCCCGGACAGATCTTCGTGTTCGGCGGCTTCGCACTGCGGGCCAACTCGCTTGGCCATTTGGAGCAGATTGATAGCTACGCCCTTGTCCATCATGTCAGGTTTGGAAACCTAAACTACACCGCCGACATCCGCGGAGACTTGATCTTTGACGGATTCGGGCCCGTGTCAGGAGCGCCGAACAATCACGACGTGCATGACCTAGATCTACAGTCGGATAGTATTCGGAACATCGCACCTGCTATAGCTCCGGACTTCGTTCCAGAGCAGGTCGTGCCTTCCGAGGACGGGTGGATGGACCCCGCCCCGAAGGCTGCGAACTCATCGGTGTTGAAGCTGAACACAGACTCCTCTCCTCAGAAAATCTGTACCTCCGGACCCCCGGACTCATCTCCGGTAGTGTGTTTCGGACCGCGCGCGCCCGTGCCCATCGAATCTAACTGGGCTCCAGTCGTGGAGTTCGCCGCCACGGATATCTTTTAGCACTCACCCTTCGGAGACATGCTGAATTCATTAAGGTCTCTCTCTTTGTGAGGAGACTCCTGGCTGAACTATGTCCGTCTCGAGTGGGAAGCTGGCGACGAAGAAATTCGTTACCCACCCACCACCCACTTAATAGCCACGGTCGATGACTTGACCGACGTGCTTAACTTCGACTCCAAAGACATCGACGGTATAGTCGATGATGCGGGAGAAGAACCGGAACCACCGCCCACAGGGCGCTGGACTGCCACCTCTTCATATGATATATATACATATATATATATATATATATATATATATATATATATATATATATATATATATATATATGGTAGATACTCCCAAAGAAACCAATGGCGATGAGACAATGGGAGATAACCCCTCGGGGAAGAAAGAAAAACATGGGCGTCATCGGCGCCGCTCCAAGCCTCGCCACAACAGTACCGGCACTGGAGAAGAAAATCCAGATGGTGCCAAAGAGGAATACGACCCTGATCAATCCACCTTCGAACAAGCCGAATAGGAACACGGGCAGCCTAGCCCAGACGAACAGGCGACGGACGGATACTTGGAGGACGATAACTATATGCCTCCATCCGAAGATGAAGTGAGCCTCGGTGACGACGAATTCGGCGTACCAGAGGACCCCATAGAGCAGGAGCGCTTCAAGCGCAAGCTTATAGCCACTGCAAGAAGCCTGAAAAAGAAGTAGCAGCAGCTCCAAGCTGACCAAGATCTGCTCGCAGACAGATGGACCGAAGTCCTGGCGGCCGAGGAATACGGACTCGAACCCCCGAGCAGGGGATACCCAAAACACAAACCGCTAGAAGAAGAGGCCGAAGAGCCTGAACTTCCAACAGAAGATGAGGCTGACCGACCACCACGTGGCCGGCATAAAACGGCATATTAGGACGGACACCAACCCGCAACCCCACGCCGGTTCACTATGGCCTGGGGCAATACGCAGGACCTGTGAGACACGGGACAACCAAAATCGATCTACGGATCACGAGGGCGTGCCACAGCTCATGACAATGATCGTCACGCCGGATACAATACTGATAAATCCGGCCGGGCCGGACATTTCCGACCAGACCCAATCGGACTATGCCGCGACATAGCCCGGCACAGAGGCACCGCACACCCCCTCTGCTTCACTGATGAAGTAATGGAACATGAATTCCCAGAAGGGTTTAAACCCGTCAACATCGAGTCATACGATGGCACAATAGACCCCGCAGTGTGGATCGAGGATTTTCTTCTCCACATTCACATGGCCCGCGGTGACGACCTACATGCTATCAAGTATCTCCCACTTAAGCTTAAAGGGCCAGCCAAACACTAGCTGAATAGCCTGCCAGCAAACTCCATTGGCAGTTGGGAAAATCTTGAGGACGCATTCCTCGATAACTTCCAGGGCACCTACGTGCGACCGCCGGATGCTGACGACCTAAGTCACATTACCCAACAGCCCGAAGAGTCAGCCAGGAAATTCTGGACTCGGTTCCTAACTAAAAAGAACCAAATTATCGACTATCCGGACGCCGAGGCCTTGGTGGCCTTTAAGCATAATATTCGTGATGAGTGGCTTGCCCGACACCTCGGCCAAGAAAAACCGAAGACCATGGTGGCACTCACGACACTAATGACCCACTTTTGCGCGGGGGAGGACAGTTGGCTGGCTCGCAGCAACACCGCACCAGGAAACCCTAGCACTTCAGATATCCGTGACAGTAACGGAAAGCCACGGCGCAAAAGACACAAGCGTCGAAACAATGGTGACAATGTTGAGGATACGACAGTCAATGCCGGATTCAGCAACTCCAAAACCGGTCAGCGGAAGAAGCCGTTCAAAAGAAACAATCTGGGATCGTCTAGTCTGGACCGCATACTCGACCGCTCGTGCCAGATTCACGGCACCCCTGATAAACCAGCCAATCACACTAACAGAGATTGCTGGGTGTTCAAACAGGCCGGCAAGATAAATGCCGAGAACAAGGACAAGGGGCTGCACAGCGATGATGACGAGGAGCCCCGGCGCCCGAACACTGGAGGACATAAGAAATTTCCCCCCTAGGTAAAAATGGTGAACATGATCTATGCCACTCACATCCCCAAATAGGAGCAAAAGCATGCACTTAGGGACGTCTATGCGATGGAGCCCGTCGCCCCAAAATTCAACCCATGGTCATCCTGCCCGATCACCTTTGATCATAGGGACCATCCCACTAGCATCCGTCACGGAGGCTCAGCCGCATTGGTCCTCACGCGAGTCCTCATGGACGGCAGCAGCAGCCTGAACCTGCTTTATCAGGACACAGTGCGCAAAATGGGCATCGATCCTTCACGGATCAAACCCACCAAAACCACCTTCAAAGGTGTAATTCCAGGGGTAGAGGCCTGCTGCACGGGCTCAATAACACTGGAAGTGGTCTTCGGATCTTGGGATAACTTCTGAAGCGAGGAGTTAATCTTCGATATCGTCCCTTTCTATAGTGGCTACCATGCACTACTTGGACGAACCGCATTCGCTCATTTCAATGCGGTACCACACTATGCATACCTCAAGCTCAAGATGCCAGGACCTCACGGGGTCATAACAGTCAATGGAAATACAAATCGCTCTCCCTCCGTACGGAAGAGCATACTGCGACCCTCGCGGCAGAAGTACAAAGCTGCCTCCTCCGACAAACAACCAATTCGGCAACGACATCCCCGAACACCGTCAAGCGAGTTCGGAGTACCCTGCAACAGGACCGTCAGGCACGCCACGAGCTCGATTAGCTATCCGGCCTCCACCCTAGCCCCACTCAAGCGGCGTTCGTGCCACGCGTACACAACTATGCACTCAAAATACCATGTACAAAGGTGGAGGCGAGACGACAATGCGGCCAGAGTGCGGCTCAGCCGCCATGAGGCCCGCATACTATTTTTACTTTTTTCAGGATCCCACTTTCGGGCAGCCCCTTCAGAGAGATCGGATAAGCGGACTCATTACAGAGGGAACACCAAGGAGGCAAGAGGCTTTGCATATAGGGGAATACTTAGGTGGTCTTCTTCAATGATCGTAATACCTGTTCTTACATACCCGCATGTAGCCTGCCCTTGGATAGGATATTTCAAATAGTCCTATTTTTTTCTTCTTAATGCATTAATTGTACACCTACGTTTTGCCATATTATCCAAATAAACTGGAAGTAATACATAGCGTGAGCTTCTTATTACTATATTCATATTTTCCATTGAATATTTATTCAATATTGCATCCGTACATTTTGGTACGGTCAGTTTGCCAGGGGCTTCTTATCGAGCCCCATAAAATGGCAAGAAAAGTCCGAACACCTTCAACAGTGCGGCACCCCGAACTTATAGCATTATATGCATCAGCTCCGAATCATGTCTTGGGTCAATAGTTGGGTTAGCCCGGCTACCTTGTTTTGGTACCTTACGTTCCGTTATATCGGCTAAGGTAGCGCAGGGAGAACTACTGTGATTGTGTCCCGGTTCTTCCGGACGAGCACATCAGTAGAGAAAGCCAAAAACTGACCGTCATGATGCGGCGAGCACTACTAGGAAAAGGCCTGCTAGTGGCGCACCAATTTTGCCTACTAATGGCACACTACTGGTGCGCCACTAGTACCACACCACTAGTATTAAATACTAATGGCACACCACACCGTGCGCCATTAGTATAGACCAATATGCGCCATTAGTATGCCTCCCAGGGGGCCATATTTACCCATGTGCTTTGGCATACTAATGGTGCACCACACCGTGCGCCATTAGTATAGACCAACATGCGCCATTAGTATGCCTCCCACGGGGCCATATTTACCCATGTGCTTTGGCATACTAATGGCGCACTTTGGGGTCATGTGCCATTAGTATCCTTTCTACAGTGCGCCATTAGAGTGCTGAGTGGTGCGCCATTAGTATGAATATTAGGGATTTTTTTATTTTCTGATATTTGCACAGGTTACAAAATATATTATTGGACAGAATATAGACAGCACCACACAACAACAGCAGATTCATCGAATACAATAGATGATTAGTCTCCGAATGCAAAAGACCGAACAAAGATAGAACATTACAAGTCTCAAGACCGCGAGTAGCGAGTTTGTCTTCACATTACAAGTCGATATTGATCATCTAAACTACCATCACATAGAAGAGAGCTGCGGTCATCACAATGAGCATCATCGCGATGAAACTGGTCTTCATCCGGTTCCTCCAACGCTCCCTCCTCTCTCTCGCTAGATAACGCACGTATCTAGATTCCGCCTCCGCCCTAGTGGTGTACCCTTTGTAACTGTTACCGTTGAAACGGTGAACCTGTCTCCGACACTCCTCCTAGTCGTCGTAGACTCCGGGAACCTTACCCTTGTACACGACATACGACGGCATCTCTATGCACTAGCCAGACAACAGACAATACATAAGCAATATATAAGTATGCAAGACATTAATAGCACGATTCATGGTCCTACTAATAAATAGCATCGATTACATCTAAGTTCAACGACTGTCCAAACCAAAGAGACATAGAGGTTCATTAAAGTTTAATTACAACATGAGCTAATTGATGTTTCAGAACTACACATAGCATCACTACTTTCGACTCGACTCGTGGGACCGGAGCGTGGATAAAGCCGCCGTCTTTCGTGATGGTCATGAAGTCGCGGGCGTTGTCAGCCTGCATTTGTAGCATTGTGTCTATCTCACTGTTGGACGGTTGATATCTGAGGTAGAACTGCCCCGAGGTACGAAGGACATCTTGATGGATGATTTCTTCAAACTTCGACCGGATGCGAAAGAATTCTTGTCAGATGTCCGCGTCCTGGATTGCTGCCAAGCTTGCGGCCAAATCTTTGAGATTATTTTGTAGCAGAATGTGATTATGGTCCGTACGATCGCCCGCATGTGATGGAGGGTGTAGTAGGCATCCTTCTGACCGCCAGGCGGCTGCTTGACGCAGGGTAACATTGTATTGTGGGTGAACACGTGCCTTCCATACCTACGAAATGGCCTCTTAAAGGTGCCTCCAGATGTGGTGTAGCTGGGGAGAGCATCATCAAGAACTTGGAGTCAAGGTCCGGGTCGAAATACGTGGCCATGGAATATTTCGGGCTTAAGAGGATGAGTGTGCAATGTGTGTCACTGCACAGAACACGGAATGTTAGAAAAAAAGAATGATTGAAATCTAAGAAATCATATGTTACGGGGCGGTGAGGGGATGACTTACTCGGGAAAGTAAGGCACGAGGAAGTTATCCTTATCTGGGTTTGCCAGAATGACGCCTTCGAGGTGTGAAATCGCAACTTGCCGGTCCCCAGCGATGCCCAAGATCTTGGCACGCATGTAGAAGGGGTCGACTATCATGATGTCCAGGGTCTTGTCTCGAATGATCCACATCTCCATACTCAGCGAAAACAGCCGAACGAAGGTGTAGTGTAGCAGATGAAGGTTAAACATAGCAAAGATGTCATCAAACCGCAGGACGATCTTACCCCCGATGGCGCCTTCCACAAAGCCCTTGCCCTCTGGCACATTGGCCACGAAAACTGAGTATGCCACATCATTCTGGGAGAGACGCCGCTTCTCCACAGAAGGAACACTGTCATGCAGACTCCGCATAGCACTAGTTGCAGCATTGAGCATATTTGTCGGTAGCATCGCCCTACCCACCAGATGCACCCTCCTCGACATATCCTTAGGTGAAGGTGGCCTGTCCTGAGCACGGATCATACTCGGTGCCGGCTGGCTCGCACCGGCGCCCTTGTTAGTCTTTCATTTCTGTCCCTTCTTCTTGATCTGCTGTAATAGGTTCGAGTTCTGCTCATAGACCGCCTTCTTGAGCGTGTTGGGGCTGATAATATTTCGAACCTCGGCTATCTGAGGCTCGGTGAAGGCGGCAGCAGGACGCGTCTCCTGAGAACAGAACGCCAGACGGCGCCTATTGCAATTGGGTTTCTCCACCATACCAGCTAGATCGCGGTCGTCTTGGTTGGGTTCTTGAGAAGGAGGCCCCCAGAATTCGTCACCGTACCCATGTTCGGCAAAGTACTTATCGATGTTGGTAAATCTACCGTCGTCGTTGTCGTTGTCGTCCGGATACTGTGCCATATACATGTCCGGATCCTGTGCCATAGGGATGTCCGGCATGTCCGGTAGCGTTGTAGCATTCTTGCCATGGCTTGGCGCCGGCACGACTGGCGGTCTTGTCTGTGGGGTGGTGTCCCCCGCCCCCAAACGAATCTGGCTCTTCAGCCAAAGCAGGGGCCAGCTTACGCAGGCGCTAAGGGTCATCTCATCATCTTCGTCGGCCCCAGCGGGTCGAATTGGAGGTAACAACTCATCACATCCTGGCAGCACCTGAACCAGTTCAACCCTATACACTGTGGGTGGCATCGGATTACCGTGGAACACGGGGTTGCCCGGTTGAATGATTCTTCCCTTGGAGACATCGATCAACTCGCCGCCCACAAAGTGCAGGAGAGTGCAAGGAACGTCGGCGGGGCCCTGCGAAAACATGTAGGGCGTCAGGGATGCCCAGTCAAAGGCAAGGAGATGAAGTCATCGGCCGAGAGGCTTAGTTACCGTGATGCCGTCGAGCTTGGATAATGTCGAGGCACCGCCAACGGCGGGCGTGCAACTGATGGAGGGGCCGCTTGCTGGCGAGGTGCCGGCCGGCGTACATCCGGGTGCATTAAGCTCCAATGCCCGTGCTGGCGCCGGAGACACGAATACCTCCTCCACCGGAGACACCAATGGCGCCGCCTGTGCGTTGTGCGAGTTTCTGGCCGTCAAGCTGGGGACCGGGGGAGGCCCATGTTGGGTGCCCGCAATCCACGTCGTCAGCCCCTGAATCAATGTAGGCACCATGGCGGTGAGCGTCGTTCCCTGTTGTTGTTGCGCTTGCTCTTGGATAATCTCCGGAATCCGCACGACTTGCGCCTTGAGTGCTTCAACCTTGCGCGACTGGCTTTCCGAGCTGGTCTTTTTCTCCTTTCGCCCACCAGCGGCATAGTATGATGAACATTTTGTGGACAAGCCTTTGCCGGCCACACGACTAGCTGACGACGGCTTACTGAGCTTATCCTTGTTTTCATTATGTTCAACGCCCTATTTAAAGGGGTGTCGAAAGGGGAGCTCTGAGACGACCCCGCGCTACTGCTTTCAGTGTCCTGCGGAAGGAACGTGAACCATTTGGAAATTTTGGGGATTAATTAGAATGCAACCATATGGAGCTAATTGCGCGGGGGTGTATTCCTTACCAGAACAAGCTCAAGCGCCCTGGTCTACGTATCCGTGGTAAGCTCCTTTGTTACCGGGTCCTCCTTGTACCGGGCCCTGACAAAGTTCCTGGTCTTCTTATCACGGTATTTCTCGAAGCGGGGCGGTAGGCCTTGGTCGGCACACTCCGCGTCCTCCTTGTCCCATATAGGCTCCGCCACTCTATAACCGCCGGGACCGAGTTGGTGGACCCCTAAGTTCAACTGCCGCATTTCTTTCCCCCACTGACTTGATTTGGAGGTTGCGCTGCTCTCGTACTTGATCTTGAACTCCTTGTAGTCATCTTCGCTGATCAAAGGATATTTCGCATTTATCTTCTCATAACTATCACCTTTTTCAATCATTGCCTTCACCATCCTTCTCCAAGTAGACAGGGACGTGCTAATCCTCGTGAGGGCGTCACTGTTCACTTTATTCCTTGAGAGGTGTGTGTTTGCAAAGTCAGCGGGGAACTTGTATCGTTCGTGCAATTTCGTGAAGAGGAGGCTGCGCAAATTCCCTCGGTCCTTATGCCTTAGGTTCTCGGTGTTGATCGAGATGGTGCTCCAGAGAATGCACCCGAGCTGAACCGAGTACCCCTTGACTAATTCTTTGGGCGCCGTTGGATGCCCGTCAGAGTTCACTTCAGTAAATTCCTCCTTCACGGTGTCGAGCACGCTAGGGCGCAGGTCCTTCCATTGCCTCTTCAGTTGGCTGCCATCTGTGCGTGCGTCTCCATCATCAGTGGTGGCATCCTCGGCGGCGCCATCAGTGGTATCATCCCCGACGCCACTAGGGGTTGTGTAGTCAGGATCGGTGTCTTCCGCGGTGTCCTCATAGCGGTGAGGTTCTTCCTCCATCGCCTGGGACAGCTCCCAGAATTGCTTGCCGACCGAACCGCTGTCCTCGTCGTTCTGGGCCATGTTTCGCTCTAAATAGGAAAACAGTTTGGTCAAAAAGTTGGTTATTGTCTGAAAGTGCGTTATATCGACTAGAGGGGGGTGAATAGGCGATTTTTATGAATTCTTCACTGAGGAATTTGCTGGTGAGGAAATTCCTAAATGAAGAACTACTTGCAGCGGAATAGGTACTCACAAGGGAACACAAAGGAACACAGACATAGTCATCATGATGAAATGAAGACAAGCACAGAGTATAGAAAGGGTAAACACAGGATAACACGAGGAAGAAGACGAACAGACAGAAGAAATAGAACTGAGGAAATTGAGAAAGTCTTCAGTCAAAGTCTTCAAATAGATATGAACAGGCATACAACAACATACATGAGGAATTTAAAGAGTTGAGGAAATAGAACCAGTAAGCTCGGTGAAGACAATGATTTGGTAGACCAGTTCCAACTGCTGTCTCAGTTGTACATCTGGTTGGAGTGGCTGAGTATTTAAATTCGAGGACACACAGTCCCAGACACACAGTCCTCACCGTATTCTCCTTGAGCTAAAGTCACACATACCTCGCCCAATCACTCGTGGTAAGTCTTCAGGTGACTTCCGAACCTTCACAAACTCGGTCACTCAGTGATCCACAATTCCTCTTGGATGCTCTAGACCTTGACGCCTAACCATCTGGAAGAAGCACAGTCTTCAAAGGAAACAAGCGTCGGATCCACGCAGGATCAATCTCTTCAGTGATGCTCAATCACCTGGGGTTTTGTAGGTTTGGGTTTGGGATTTCCTCACTTGATGATTTTCACTCAAAGTCCTCGGAGGATGGGTTGCTCTCAAATGACAAGTGTCAGTTTCTCTCGGAGCAGCCAACCAACTAGTGGTTGTATGGGGAGGCTATTTATAGCCTAGGGAGCAGCCCGACATGATAAGACATAAATTCCCTTGTCTGATATGACCGTTAGGTGGGTAGATATTTTGGGACAGCTGGCGCGTAGCACAGCAATGGTCGGAGTATTTGAGGTTCGAATTCCTCAGGGCTATCATGTTCCTCACTTGGTAGGCAATCCGCACTGGCGAATTCGTAACTCTTCAGTCAGAAGAAATTCCTCAGAGACCAGAAGAACTTCGTCTCTGTCACTGAAGAATATGGATGAACTATGCGAGATTTCCAATGGCTTCACTCGAAGGGATTAGTAGGTGTAGGATTTCAGTTGAGCATCACATAGGGGACCCGTTCCTGCAGTTAGTCCCAATATATCTAGCAAATACTTCACCATTCTGATTTTTGAACAGTTTATAGTTGGAGTCAAATGACTCATTAGAAGAATGAGGAGATTCACATGTAAAGCCAGATAAGTTGGATGGATCAACTGGAGGTCCTTTTGCAGCAACCCATCAGGTTTTGGGGTACTGCTCAGGCTTCCAATATGTTCCATCATCATTGAGTTTCCTCTCAAAGGTAATACCCTCTTTCCTAGTGTTTCTGTTGAGGATCTGCTTTTTGAGCACATCACAAAGAATCTGATGCCCTTTGAGACTTTTGTACATGCCTGTTGTGTACAATTCCTTCAGCCCTGCATCATTAGTAGTACTAGCAATGTCCTCAGATGAAGAATTATTGATAGCAATGACATGTGAAGAATTTGTAACATTTGAAGCATTTGAACATTCAGGTGAAGAATTAGCAGATTCACGTTCAATGCACTTTAGACATGAGGGAACAAATTCTTCCTGAGTAGCACTGATATGTTGAGCAAGTAATGAATCGTGCTCCTTCAGAAGATCTCCATAACACACTCTTAGCTTCTCAAGATCTTGCTTTCTTTGAAGAAATTCAAGAGAAAGCTTCTTGTGATCAGATAAGAGAGCGTTATGATGACCTTGGAGGTCGTCAAACTTGGAATGGAGTCCTTGAAGACTTTCAGCCAAGGCTTTTGACTGATCCATTTCTTCACCCAACATATCATCGCTCTTATTTAGCATGTATTGAACTTTTCCAAAGCTCTTTGTTGTTTAGTGGCAAGGGAAGCAAGTTTAACATAGCTAGGTCCAAATTCATCGCCAGATTCATCATCACTAGACTCAGATAGGTAGCATTCGGTTACCTTAACATTGTTTGCCATATGGCAGGGGGTGGACGATGATGATTCTGGTTCGAATGTCTTTTTTTAGAGATTCCTTGTAATCCTCAAACCAAGGATCATGACGAGTTCGATGTCCATCATAGACCTCAGAGAGACGGCCCCAGATTAGCTTCGCATGATTGAGATGCATGAGGTTCCTGAACTGATTTCGGGACAGACTTGAGCAGATGACATTCTTCCCTCTGAGGTTAAGTAGAGTGTACTTGTGAATGTCATCAGCCTCAGCCATCTTGCATAGATCGGTAAGACCGATCTCGGTGATGGTCCACAGTTTGCTGTCCGTAGCCATGAGTCGCTTCTTCATCATGGCCTTCCACCGAGGATACTCATGACCGTCAAAGATGGGGCATGAAACGTTCCTCGATCCTGCAGTCAACATAACTAGAACTCCAGGTAGTTAAACCAAAATCACACAGAACAAGGGAGTACCTTGCTCTGATACCAATTGAAAGTGCGTTATATTGACTAGAGGGGAGGTGAATAGGCGATTTTTATGAATTCTTCACTGAGGAATTTGCTGGTGAGGAAATTCCTAAACGAACAACTACTTATAGCGGAATAAGTACTCAGAAAGGAACATAACAGAACACATGCATAGTCATCATGATGAAATGAAGACAAGCACAGAGTACAGAAAGCGTAAACACAGGATAACACAAGGAAGAAGACGAACAAACTGAAGAAATAGAATTGAGGAAATTGAGAAAGTCTTCAGTCAAAGTCTTCAAACAGATATGAATTGACATACAACAACATACATGAGGAATTTAAGGAGTTGAGTAAATAGAACCAGTAAGCTCGGTGAAGACAATGATTTGGTAGGCCAGTTCCAACTGCTGTCTCAGTTGTACATCTGGTTGGAGCGGCTGACTATTTAAACTCGAGGACACCCTGTCCCGGACACACAGTCCTCACCGTATTCTCCTTGAGCTAAAGTCACACAGACCTCGCCCAATCACTCGTGGTAAGTCTTCAAGTGACTTTCGAACCTTCACAAACTCGGTCACTCAGCGATCCACAATTCCTCTTGGATGCTCTAGACCTTGACGCATAACCGTCTGGAAGAAGCACAGTCTTCAAAGGAAACAAGCGTCGGATCCACGCAGGATCAATCTCTTCAGTGATGCTCAATCACTTGGGGTCTTGTAGGTTTGGGTTTGGGATTTCCTCACTTGATGATTTTCACTCAAAGTCCTCAGAGGATGGGTTGCTCTCAAATGACAAGTGTCAGTTTCTCTCGGAGCAGCCAACCAACTAGTGGTTGTAGGGGGAGGCTATTCATAGCCTAGGGAGCAGCCCGACATGATAAGACATAAATGCCCTTGTCTGATATGACTGTTAGGTGGGTAGATATTTTGGGACAGCTGGCGCGTAGCACAGCAACGGTCGGAATATTTGAGGTTCGACTTCCTCAGGGATATCATGTTCCTCACTTGGTAGGCAATCCGCACTAGCGAATTCCTCACTCTTCAGTCAGAACAAATTCCTCAGAGACCAGAAGAACTCCGTCTCTGTCACTGAAGAATATGGCTGAGCTGTGCGAGATTTCCAATGGCTTCACTCGAAGGGATTAGTAGGTGTAGGATTTGAGTTGAGCATCACATAGGGGACCCGTTCCTGCAGTTAGTCCCAATATATCTAGCAAATACTTCACCATTCTAATTTTTGAACAATTTATAGTTGGAGTCAAATGACTCATCAGAAGAATGAGGAGATTCACATGTAAAGCCAGATAAGTTGGATGGATCAACTGGAGGTCCTTTTGCAGCAACCCATGAGGTTTTGGGGTACTGCTCAGGCTTCCAATATGTTCCATCAGCATTGAGTTTTCTCTCAAAGGCAATACCCTCTTTCCTAGTGTTTCTGTTGAGGATCTGCTTTTTGAGCACATCACAAAGAATCTGATGCCCTTTGAGACCTTTGTACATGCCTGTTGTGTACAATTCCTTCAGCCCTGCATCATTAGTAGTACTAGCAATGTCCTCAGATGAGGAATTAGTGATAGCAGAGACAGGTGAAGAATTTGTAACATTTGAAGCATTTGAACATTCAGGTGAAGAATTAGCAGATTCACGTTCAATGCACTTTAGACATGGGGGAACAAATTCTTCCTCAGTAGCACTGATATGTTGAGCAAGTAATGAATCGCGCTCCTTCAGAAGATCTTCATAACACACTCTTAGCTTCTCAAGATCTTGCTTTCTTTTAAGAAATTCAATAGAAAGCTTCTCGTGATCAGATAAGAGAGCGTTATGATGACCTTGGAGGTCGTCAAACTTGGAATGGAGTCCCTGAAGACTTTCAGCCAAGGCTTTTGACTGATCCATTTCTTCACCCAACATATCATCGCTCTTATTTAACATGTATTGAACTTTTTCGAAAGCTCTTTGCTGTTTAGTGGCAAGGGAAGCAAGTTTAACATAGCTAGGTCCAAATTCATCGCCAGATTCATCATCAGTAGACTCGGATAGGTAGGATTCGGTTACCTTAGCACTGTTTGCCATATGGCAGGGGGTGGACGATGGTAATTCTGGTTCGAATGTCATCTCTTTGAGAGATTCCTTGTAATCCTCAAACCAAGGATCATGACGAGTTCGATGTCCATCATAGACCTCAGAGAGACGGTCCCAGATTAGCTTCACGTGATTGAGATGCATGACGTTCCTGAACTGATTTCGGGACATACTTGAGCAGATGACATGCTTCACTGTGAGGTTAAGTAGAGCGTACTTGCGAATGTCATCAGCCTCAGCCATCTTGCATAGATCGGTAAGACCGATCTCGGTGACGGTCCAAAGTTTGCTATCCGTAGCCATGAGTCGCTTCTTCATCATGGCATTCCACCGAGGATACTCATGACCGTCAAAGATGGGGAAGGAAACATTCACGATCCTGCAGTCGACATAACTAGAACTCTAGGTGGTTAAACCAAAATCACACAGAACAAGGGAGTACCTTGCTCTGATACCAATTGAAAGTGCATTATATCGACTAGAGGGGAGGTGAATAGGTGATTTTGATGAATTCTTCACTAAGGATTTTGCTGGTGAGCAAATTCCTAAATGAAGAACTACATACAGCGGAATAAGTACTCAGAAAGGAACATAACAGAACACATGCATAGTCATCATGATGAAATGAAGACAAGCACAGAGTACAGAAAGCGTAAACACAGGATAACACAAGGAAGAAGACGAACAGACTGAAGAAATAGAACTGAGGAAATTGAGAAAGTCTTCAGTCAAAGTCTTCAAACAGATATGAATAGGCATACAACAACATACATGAGGAATTTAAAGAGTTGAGGAAATAGAACCAATAAGCTCGGTGAAGACAATGATTTGGTAGACCACTTCCAACTGCTGTCTCAGTTGTACATCTGGTTGGAGCGGCTGAGTATTTAAACTCGAGGACACCCAGTCCCGGACACACAGTCCTCACCGTATTCTCCTTGAGCTAAAGTCACACAGACCTCTCCCAATCACTCGTGGTAAGTCTTCAGGTGACTTCCGAACCTTCACAAACTCGGTCACTCAGCGATCCACAATTCCTCTTTGATGCTCTAGACCTTGACGCCTAACCGTCTGGAGGAAGCACAGTCTTCAAAGGAAACAAGCGTCGGATCCATGCAGGATCAATCTCTTCAGTGATGCTCAATCACTTGGGGTTTTGTAGGTTTGGGTTTGGGATTTCCTTACTTGATGATTTTCACTCAAAGTCCTCAGAGGATGGGTTGCTCTCAAATGACAAGTGTTAGTTTCTCTCGGAGCAGCCAACCAACTAGTGGTTGTAGGGGGAGGCTATTCATAGGCTAGGGAGCAGCCCGACATGATAAGACATAAATGCCCTTGTCTGATATGACCGTTAGGTGGGTAGATATTTTGGGACAGCTGCCGCGTACCACAGCAACGGTCGGAATATTTGAGGTTCGACTTCCTCAGGGATATCATGTTCCTCACATGGTAGGCAATCCGCACTGGTGAATTCCTAACTCTTCAGTCAGAACAAATTCCTCAGAGACCAGAAGAACTTCGTCTCTATCACTCAAGAATATGGATGAGCTGTGCGAGATTTCCAATGGCTTCACTCGAAGGGATTAGTAGGTGTAGGATTTGAGTTGAGCATCACATAGGGGACCCGTTCCTGCAGTTAGTCCCAATATATCTAGCAAATACTTCACCATTCTAATTTTTGAACAGTTTATAGTTGGAGTCAAATGACTCATCAGAAAAATGAGGAGATTCACATGTAAAGCCAGATAAGTTGGATGGATCAACTGGAGGTCCTTTCGCAGCAACCCATGAGGTTTTGGGGTACTGCTCAGGCTTCCAATATGTTCCATCAGCATTGATTTTCCTCTCAAAGGCAATACCCTCTTTCCTAGTGTTTCTGTTGAGGATCTGCTTTTTGAGCACATCACAAAGAATCTGATGCCCTTTGAGACATTTGTACATGCTTGTCGTGTACAATTCCTTCAGCCCTGCATCATTAGTAGTACTAGCAATGTCCTCAGATGAGGAATTAGTGATAGCAAAGACAGGTAAAGCATTTGTAACATTTGAAGCATTTGAACATTCAGGTGAAGAATTAGCAGATTCACGTTCAATGCACTATAGACATGGGGGAACAAATTCTTCCTGAGTAGCACTGATATGTTGAGCAAGTAATGAATCGCGCTCCTTCAGAAGATCTTCATAACACACTCTTAGCTTCTCGAGATCTTGCTTTCTTTTAGGAAATTCAAGAGAAAGCTTCTCGTGATCAGATAAGAGAGCGTTATGATGACCTTGGAGGTCGTCGAACTTGGAATGGAGTCCCTGAAGACTTTCAGCCAAGGCTTTTGACTGATCCATTTCTTCACCCAACATATCATCGCTCTTATTTAGCATGTGTTGAACTTTTTCCAAAGCTCTTTGTTGTTTAGTGGCAAGGGAAGCAAGTTTAACATAGCTAGGTCCAATTCATCACCAGATTCATCATCACTAGACTCGGATAGGTAGCATACGGTTACCTTAGCACTGTTTGCCATAAGGAAGGGGGTGGACGATGATGATTCTGGTTCGAATGTCATCTCTTTGAGAGATTCCTTGTAATCCTCAAACCAAAGATCATGACGAGTTCGATGTCCATCATAGACCTCAGAGAGACGGTCCCAGATTAGCTTCACGTGATTGAGATGCATGATGTTCCTGAACTGATTTCGGGACAGACTTGAGCAGATGACATGCTTCACTGTGAGGTTAAGTAGAGTGTACTTGCGAATGTCATCAGCCTCAGCCATCTTGCATAGATCGGTAAGACCGATCTCGGTGACGGTCCACAGTTTGTTGTCCATAGCCATGAGTCGCTTCTTCATCATGGCCTTCCATCGAGGATACTCATGACCGTCAAAGATGGGGCAAGAAACGTTCCTCGATCCTGCAGTCGACATAACTAGAACTCCAGGTGGTTAAAGCAAAATCACACAGAACAAGGGATTACCTTGCTCTGATACCAATTGAAAGTGCGTTATATCGACTAGAGGGGAGGTGAATAGGCGGTTTTTATGAATTCTTCACTGAGGAATTTGCTGGTGAGGAAATTCCTAAATGAAGAACTACTTGCAGCGGAATAAGTACTCAGAAAGGAACATAACAGAACACATGCATAGTCATCATGATGAAATGAAGACAAGCACAGAGTACAGAAAGCGTAAACACAGGATAACACAAGGAAGAAGACGAACAGACTGAAGAAATAGAACTGAGGAAATTGATAAAGTTTTCAGTCTAAGTCTTCAAACAGATATGAATAGGCATACAACAACATACATGGGAATTTAAAGAGTTGAGGAAATAGAACCAGTAAGCTCGGTGAAGACAATGATTTGGTAGACCAGTTCCAACTGTTGTCTCAGTTGTACATCTGGTTGGAGCGGCTGAGTATTTAAACTCGTGGACACCCAGTCCCGGACACACAGTCCTCACCGTATTCTCCTTGAGCTAAAGTCACACAGACCTCTACCAATCACTTGTGGTAAGTCTTCAGGTGACTTCCGAACCTTCACAAACTCGGTCACTCAGTGATCCACAATTCCTCTTGGATGCCCTAGACCTTGACGCCTAACCGTCTGGAAGAAGCACAGTCTTCAAAGGAAACAAGCGTCGGATCAACGCAGGATCAATCTCTTCAGTGATGCTCAATCACTTGGGGTTTTGTAGGTTTGGGTTTGGGATTTCCTCACTTGATGATTTTCACTCAAAGTCCTCAGAGGATGGGTTGCTCTCAAATGACAAGTGTCAGTTTCTCCCAGACCAGCCTACCAACTAGTGGTTGTAGGGGGAGGCTATTCATAGCCTAGGTAGCATCCCGACATGATAAGACATAAATGCCCTTGTCTTATATGACCGTTAGGTGGTTAGATATTTTGGGACAGCTGGCGCGTAGCACAGCAACGGTCGGAATATTTGAGGTTCGAATTCCTCAGGGATATCATGTTCCTCACTTGGTAGGCAATCCGCACTGGCGAATTCCTAACTCTTTAGTCAGAACAAATTCCTCAGAGACCAGAAGAACTTTGTCTCTGTCACTCAAGAATATGGCTGAGCTGTGCGAGATTTCCAATGGCTTCACTCGAAGGGATTAGTAGGTGTAGGATTTGAGTTGAGCATCACATAGGGGACCCGTTCCTGCAGTTAGTCCCAATATATCTAGCAAATACTTCACCATTCTGATTTTTGAACAGTTTATAGTCGGAGTCAAATGACTCATCAGAAGAATGAGGAGATTCACATGTAAAGCCATATAAGTTGGATGGATCAACTGGAGGTCCTTTTGCAGCAACCCATGAGGTTTTGGGGTACTGCTCAGGCTTCCAATATGTTCCATCAGCATTGAGTTTCCTTTCAAAGGCAATACCCTCTTTTCTAGTGTTTCTGTTGAGGATCTGCTTTTTGAGCACATCACAAAGAATCTGATGCCCTTTGAGACTTTTGTACATGCCTGTTGTGTACAATTCCTTCAGCCCTGCATCATTAGTAGTACTAGCAATGTCCTCAGATGAGGAATTGGTGATAGCAGAGACTGGTAAAGAATTTGTAACATTTGAAGCATTTGAACATTCAGGTGAAGAATTAGCAGATTCACGTTCAATGCACTTTAGACATGGGGGAACAAATTCTTCCTGAGTAGCACTGATATGTTGAGCAAGTAATGAATCGCGCTCCTTCAGAAGATCTTCATAACACACTCTTAGCTTCTCGAGATCTTGCTTTCTTTTAGGAAATTCAAGAGAAAGCTTATCGTGATCAGATAAGAGAGCGTTATGATGACCTTGGAGGTCGTCAAACTTGGAATGGAGTCCCTGAAGACTGTCAGCCAAGGCTTTTGACTGATCCATTTCTTCACCCAACATATCATCGCTCTTATTTAGCATGTGTTGAACTTTTTCCAAAGCTCTTTGTTGTTTAGTGGCAAGGGAAGCAAGTTTAACATAGCTAGGTCCAAATTCATCGCCAGATTCATCATCACTAGACTCGGATAGGTAGCATTCGGTTACCTTAGCACTGTTTGCCATAAGGAAGGGGGTGGACGATGATGATTCTGGTTCGAATGTCATCTCTTTGAGAGATTCCTTGTAATCCTCAAACCAAAGATCATGACGAGTTCGATGTCCATCATAGACCTCAGAGAGACGGTCCCAGATTAGCTTCACGTGATTGAGATGCATGACGTTCCTGAACTTATTTCGGGACAGACTTGAGCAGATGACATGCTTCACTGTGAGGTTAAGTAGAGTGTACTTGCGAATGTCATTAGCCTCAGCCATCTTGCATAGATCGGTAAGACCAATCTCGGTGACGGTCCACAGTTTGCTGTCCATAGCCATGAGTCGCTTCTTCATCATGGCCTTCCACCGAGGATACTCATGACCATCAAAGATGGGGCAGGAAACGTTCCTCGATCCTGCAGTCGACATAACTAGAACTCCAGGTGGTTAAACCAAAACCACACAGAACAAGGGAGTACCTTGCTCTGATACCAATTGAAAGTGCGTTATATCGACTACAGGGGAGTTGAATAGGCGATTTTTATGAATTCTTCACTGAGGAATTTGCTGGTGAGGAAATTCCTAAATGAAGAACTACTTGCAGCGGAATAAGTACACAGAAAGGAACATAACAGAACACATGCATAGTCATCATGATGAAATGAAGACAAGCACAGAGTACAGAAAGCGTAAACACAAGATAACACAAGGAAGAAGATGAACAGACTGAAGAAATAGAACTGAGGAAATTGATAAAGTTTTTAGTCAAAGTCTTCAAACAGATATGAATAGGCATACAACAACATACATGAGGAATTTAAAGAGTTGAGGAAATAGAACCAGTAAGCTCGGTGAAGACAATGATTTGGTAGACCAGTTCCAACTGCTGTCTCAGTTGTACATCTGGTTGGAGCAGCTGAGTATTTAAACTCGAGGACACCCGGTCCCGGACACACGTATTCTCCTTGAGCTAAAGTCACACAGACCTCTGCCAATCACTCGTGGTAAGTCTTCAGGTGACTTCCGAACCTTCACAAACTCGGTCACTCAGCGATCCACAATTCCTCTTGGATGCTCTAGACCTTGACGCCTAACCGTCTGGAAGAAGCACAATCTTCAAAGGAAACAAGCGTCGGATCGACGCAGGATCAATCTCTTCAGTGATGCTCAATCACTTGGGGTTTTGTAGGTTTGGGTTTGGGATTTCCTCACTTGATGATTTTCACTCAAAGTCCTCAGAGGATGGGTTGCTCTCAAATGACAAGTGTCAGTTTATCCCGGACCAGCCAACCAACTAGTGGTTGTAGGGGGAGGCTATTCATAGCCTAGGGAGCAGCCCGACATGATAAGACATAAATGCCCTTGTCTGATATGACCGTTAGGTGGGTAGATATTTTGGGACAGCTGGCGCGTAGCACAGCAACGGTCGGAATATTTGAGGTTTGAATTCCTCAGGGATATCATGTTCCTCACTTGGTAGGCAATCCGCACTGGCGAATTCCTAACTCTTCAGTCAGAACAAATTCCTCAGAGACCAGAAGAACTTCATCTCTGTCACTCAAGAATATGGCTGACGTGTGCGAGATTTCCAATGGCTTCACTCGAAGGGATTAGTAGGTGTAGGATTTGAGTTGAGCATCACATAGGGGACCCGTTACTGCAGTTAGTCCCAATATATCTAGCAAATACTTCACCATTCTGATTTTTGAACATTTTATAGTCGGAGTCAAATGACTCATCAGAAGAATGAGGAGATTCACATGTAAAGCCAGATAAGTTGGATGGATTAACTGGAGGTTCTTTTGCAGCAACCCATGAGGTTTTGGGGTACTACTCAGGCTTCCAATATGTTCCATCAGCATTGAGTTTCCTCTCAAAGGCAATACCCTCTTTCCTAGTGTTTCTGTTGAGGATCTTCTTTTTGAGCACATCACAAAGAATCTGATGCCCTTTGAGACTTTTGTACATGCCTGTTGTGTACAATTCCTTCAGCCCTGCATCATTAGTAGTACTAGCAATGTCCTCAGATGTGGAATTGGTGATACAAGAGACTGGTAAATAATTTGTAACATTTGAAGCATTTGAACATTCAGGTGAAGAATTAGTAGATTCACGTTCAATGCACTTTAGACATGGGGGAACAAATTCTTCCTGAGTAGCACTGATATGTTGAGCAAGTAATGAATCGCGCTCCTTCATAAGATCTTCATAACACACTCTTAGCTTCTCAAGATCTTGCTTTCTTTTAATAAATTCAAGAGAAAGCTTCTCGTGATCAGATAAGAGAGCTTTATGATGACCTTGGAGGTCGTCAAACTTGGAATGGAGTCCCTGAAGACTTTCAGCCAAGGCTTTTGACTCATCCATTTCTTCACCCAACATATCATCGCTCTTATTTAGCATGTGTTGAACTTTTACCAAAGCTCTTTGTTGTTTAGTGGCAAGGGAAGCAAGTTTAACATAGCTAGGTCCAAATTCATTGCTAGATTCATCATCACTAGACTCGGATAGGTAGCATTCGGTTACCTTAGCACTGTTTGCCATAAGGCAGGGGGTGGACGATGATGATTCTGGTTCGAATGTCATCTCTTTGAGAGATTCCTTGTAATCCTCAAACCAAGGATCATGACGAGTTCGATGTACATCATAGACCTCAGAGAGACGGTCCCAGATTAGCTTCACGTGATTGAGATGCATGACGTTCCTGAACTGATTTTCGGACAGACTTGAGCAGTTACATGCTTCACTGTGAGGTTAAGTAGAGTGTACTTGTGAATGTCATCAGCCTCAGCCATCTTGCATAGATCGGTAAGACTGATCTCGGTGACAGTCCACAGTTTGCCATCCATACCCATGAGTCGCTTCTTCATCATGGCCTTCCACCGAGGATACTCCTGACCGTCAAAGATGGGGCAGGAAAAGTTCCTCGATCCTGCAGTCGACATAACTAGAACTCCAGGTGGTTAAACCAAAATCACACAGAACAAGGGAGTACCTTGCTCTGATACCAATTGAAAGTGCGTTGTATCGACTAGAGGGGGGTGAATAGGTGATTTTTGTGAATTCTTCACTGAGGAATTTGCTGGTGAGGAAATTCCTAAATGAAGAACTACTTGCAGCGGAATAAGTACTCAGAAAGGAACATAACAGAAAATAGGCATAGTCATCATGATGAAATGAAGACAAGCATAGAGTACAGAAAGCGTAAACACAGGATAACACAAGGAAGAAGACGAATAGACTGAAGAAATAGAACTGAGGAAATTGAGAAAGTCTTCAGTCAAAGTCTTCAAACAGATATGAATAGGCATACAACAACATACATGAGGAATTTAAAGAGTTGAGGAAATAGAACCACTAAGCTCGGTGAAGACAATGATTTGGTAGACCAGTTCCGACTGCTGTCTTAGTTGTACATCTGGTTGGAGCGGCTGAGTATTTAAACTCGAGGACACCCAGTGTCGGACACACAGTCCTCACCGTATTCTCCTTGAGCTAAAGTCACACAGACCTCGCCCAATCACTCGTGGTAAGTCTTCAGGTCACTTCCGAACCTTCACAAACTCGGTCACTCAGCGATCCACAATTCCTCTTGGATGCTCTAGACCTTGACGCCTAACCGTCTGGAAGAAGCACAGTCTTCAAAGGAAACAAGCGTCGGATCCACACAGGATCAATCTCTTCAGTGATGCTCAATCACTTGGGGTTTTGTAGGTTTGGGTTTGGGATTTCCTCACTTGATGATTTTCATTCAAAGTCCTTGGAGGATGGGTTGCTCTCAAATGACAAGTGTCAGTTTCTCTCGGAGCAGCCAACCAACTAGTGGTTGTAGGGGGAGGCTATTTATAGCCTAGGGAGCAGCCCGACATGATAAGACATAAAGGCCCTGGTCTGATACGACCGTTAGGTGGGTAGATATTTTGGGACAGCTGGCGCGTAGCACAGCAACGGTCGGAATATTTGAGGTTTGAATTCCTCAGGGCTATCATGTTCGTCACTTGGTAGGCAATCCGCACTGGCGAATTCCTAACTCTTCAGTCAGAACAAATTCCTCACAGACCAGAAGAACTTCGTCACTGTCACTGAAGAATATGGATGAACTGTGCGAGATTTCCAATGGCTTCACTCGAAGGGATTGGTAGGTGTAGGATTTGAGTTGAGCATCACATGGAAATTTCTCGACCTATATTTGAGGTGTAGTATTTCCTCGACCCCTTTAATAGTACGGTGTTTCCTATGACTCAAGAAAGAGAAAATGAAACTATGAAAACAAAAGTCTTCGCGCTTCATGTTCCTGGAGTGATTACTAAGTCTTCAAGGTCATACCAATTTCTTCACTATCAATGTCTTCAGAAAGTCTTCAGAAATCCAAAGTCTTCAGTCGAAGAACTTCCTTTCTAGGGGTCGACTTTCTCTGTAAATATCGAACTCCTCCTAGACTTATAGACCTATGTACACTCACAAACGGATCAGTCTTTTAACCTATAAGTCTTCAATACACCAAAAGCACTAAGGGGCACTAGATGCTCTTACAATCTCCCCCTTTTTGGTCATTGATGACAATATTGGTTAAGTTTCTAACGGGGTAAACATGTGAAGTGTAAATACTGATATTGAGGAATTGATAGCAAGATATAGAAGAACTCCCCCTAAAGATGTGCATCGTGAGGTATTTGCTTTTGAAGCAATGCACACTTGAAGAGTACAATCATGGAGATCTCCCCCTGTATCTTGTAATTCATACACGCATTTGACATATAATATGAGGAATTTGAAATGCATGATTAAATATGGTGACTGATGTAATTCAGCATGCGTGCATTAACATTAATGAGGAATAAGCATGCAGAAGAACACAGTAAAAGTATCAAGCCACCATAGAGTTTAAGTTTACAACTCGATCAGGCAAAGTCATCAGAAGAACGAGAGTTGTAACTTAGCAAAAAAACGCCCATATATATAGACCCGCTTGAAGACTAACTCAAATTTCTCCCCCTTTGTCATCGAATGACCAAAAGGGTTGAAACAGAGGACTAACGCCCCTGAATAATATCATGATGATGGAGGAGCGCCAGCGTTGTCAGCGTCTTGAGTCGTTGTAGGGCCTGCTGCAGTGTCGTCCAAATCTTCGTGCTCGTCCATGGCGCGTGATGAAGAATATGAGCTCCCCACCAGAGAAGGAACCTTGACCTTCTTGAATTTCTTCGGTGGGGGCGCAGACCACTCAAAGTCTTCCTTGAAGCCCATTTGCTTCAGATCTTTTTCGCCATATAGATGAGACAGAATTACCCAGGTGCGATCAAACACTTCATGGAGGTAGTAGTGGTTTTTCTTCACTGCATTGTGTGTAGAAGTCATGTTGTGAAGAATAGAACCAAACTGACGCTTGACCCATTTGTGGTTTTGATCGACCTTCTAGTGAAGACTTATGAGCAGTTCACGGTCAGTCATCACACGGGGAGCAGTAGCTTGAGGACTTGACTTTGGAGCATTGGCAGCAGAATCATGTGTGGCAGAGTCATCATTGGTGGAATAAGATGCAGCTTTGCGGAACTTGTTGGAAATATGCCCTAGAGACAATAACAAATTAGTTATTATTATTATGTTTCCTTGTTCATGATAATCGTTTATTATCCATGCTATAATTGTATTGATAGGAAACTCAGATACATGTGTGGGTACATAGACAACACTATGTCCCTAGTAAGCCTCTAGTTGACTAGCTCGTTGATCAATGGATGGTTACGGTTTCATGACCATGGACATTGGATGTTGTTGATAACGGGATCACATCATTAGGAGAATGATGTGATGGACAAGACCCAATCCTAAACCTAGCACAAAGATCGTGTAGTTCGTATGCTAAAGCTTTTCTAATGTCAAGTATCTTTTCCTTAGACCATGAGATTGTGCAACTCCCGCATACCGTAGGAATGCTTTGCGTGTACCAAACATCACAATGTAACTGGGTGGCTATAAAGGTGCACTACAGGTATCTCCGAAAGTGTCTGTTGGGTTGGCACGAATCGAGACTGGGATTTGTCACTCCATGTGACGGAGAGGGATCTCTAGGCCCACTCGGTAGGACATCATCATAATGTGCACAATGTGATCAAAGAGTTGATCGCGGGATGATGTGTTACGAAATGAGTAAAGAGACTTGCCGGTAACGAGATTGAACAAGGTATCGGTATACCAACGATCGAATCTCGAGAAAGTACAATACCGTTAGACAAAGGGAATTGTATACGGGGTCGATTGAGTCCTTGCCATCGTGGTTCATCCGATGAGATCATCGTGGAACATGTGGGAGCCAACATGGGTATCCAGATCCCGCTGTTGGTTATTGACCGGAGAACGTCTCGGTCATGTCTGCATGGTTCCCGAACCCGTAGGGTCTACACACTTAAAGTTCGATGACGCTAGGGTTATAAAGGAAGTTTGTATGTGGTTACCGATTGTTGTTCGAAGTCCCGGATGAGATCGCGGACGTCACGAAGAGTTTCGGAATGGTCCGGAGGTAAAGATTTATATATGGGAAGTCCTGTTTTGGTCACCGGAAAAATTTCGGGTTTTATCGGTAACGTACCGGGACCACCGGGAGGGTCCCGGGGGTCCACCAAGTGGGGCCACTAGCCCCGGAGGGCTGCATGGGCCAAGTGTGGGAGGGGACCAGCCCCAGGTGGGCTGGTGCGCCCCCCCCCCCCACAAGGGCCCAAGGCGCCTAGGGTTTGGGGGAGGGGGCGCACCCACCTAACTTGGGGGGCTAGTTTCCCCTCTCCCCCCCTTGGCTGCACCCTAGATGGGTTTTGGGCTAGCCGCCGCCCCTAGGGGTGGAACCCTAGGTGGGGGCGCAGCCCTCCCTCTCCCCCTATATATACTTGAGGACTTTGGGGCTGCCAACACATGAGTTTCACCTCTCCCTGCCGCAGCCCTACCTCTCTCCCTCCTCCTCTCCCGCGGTGCTGGGCAAAGCCCTGCAGGATTGCCACAGTCCTCCATCACCACCACGCCGTTGTGCTGCTGCTAGATGGAGTCTTCCTCAACCTGTCCCTCTCTCCTTGATGGATCAAGGCATGGGAGACGTCACCAGGCTGTACGTGTGTTGAACGCGGAGGTGCCGTCCGTTCGGCACTAGGATCTCCGATGATTTCGATCACGACGAGTACGACTCCTTCAACCCCATTCTCTTGAACGCTTACGCTTAGCGATCTACAAGGGTATGTATATGTACTCTCCTTCCCCTTGTTGATGGTTTCTTCATAGATTTATATTGGTGACTCGTAGGAAAATTTTGAATTTCTGCTACGTTCCCCAACAGTGGCATCATGAGCTAGGTCTATTGCGTAGATTCTTTGCACGAGTAGAACACAAAGTAGTTGTGGGTGTTGATTTTGTTGAATAAGCTTACCGTTACTAGTCCAATCTTGTTTCGACGGTATTGTGGGATGAAGCGGCCCAGACCGACCTTACACGTACTCTTACGTGAGACAGGTTCCACCGACTGACATGCACTTGGTGCATAAGGTGGCTAGCGGGTGCCAGTCTCTCCCACTTTAGTCAGAACGGATTCGATGAAAAGGGTCCTTATGAAGGGTAAATAGCAGTTGGCATATCACGTTGTGGTTTTGCGTAGGTAAGAAACGTTCTTGCTAGAAACCCATAGCAGCCACGTAAAACATGCAAACAACAATTAGAGGACGTCTAACTTGTTTTTGCAGGGTATGCTATGTGATGTGATATGGCCACAAAGAATGTGATGAATGATATGTGATGTATGAGATTGATCATGTTCTTGTAATAGGAATCGCGACTTGCATGTCGATGAGTATGACAACCGGGAGGAGCCATAGGAGTTGTCTTAATTTATTGTATGACCTGCGTTTCATTGAACAATGCCATGTAATTACTTTACTTTATTGCTAACCGATAGCCATAGTAGTAGAAGTAATAAATTGGTGAGACAACTTCATGAAGACACGATGATGGAGATCATGATGATGGAGATCATGGTGTCATGCCGGTGACGATGATGATCATGGAGCCCCGAAGATGGAGATCAAAAGGAGAAAAATGATATTGGCCATATCATGTCACTATTTAATTGCATGTGATGTTTATCATGTTTATGCATCTTATTTGCTTAGAACGACGGTAGTAAATAAGATGATCCCTCATTAAAATTTCAAGAAAGTGTTCCCCTAACTGTGCACCGTTGCGAAAGTTCGTCGTTTTGAAGCACCACGTGATGATAGGGTGTGATAGATTCTTACGTTCACATACAACGGGTGTAAGCCAGATTTACACATGCGAAATATGTAGGTTGACTTGACGAGCCTAGCATGTACAGACATGGCCTCAGAACACAAGAGACCGAAAGGTCGAGCATGAGTCGTATGGTGGATACGATCAACATGAAGATGTTCACCGATGATGACTAGTCCGTCTCACGTGATGATCGGACACGGCCTAGTTGACTCGGATCATGTAATCACTTAGATGACTAGAGGGATGTCTATCTGAGTGGGAGTTCATTAGATGAACTTAATTATCCTGAACATAGTCAAAAACCCTTTGCAAATTACAGTTGAAAGTTGACTGTAGCAATTATGCGGATAGTAGAAGGCTTATGTCCTTAATGCACCGCTCGGTGTGCTGGACCTCGAACATGGTCTGTGGATGTTGCGAACATCTGACATACACGTTTTGATGACTACATGATAGTTCGGTATTGTTAAATGGTTTAGAGTTGAGGCACCGAAGACAATTTTTGAAATGTCGTGGAACATATGAGATGTTTCGAGGGCTGAAATTGGGATTCCAGGCTCGTGCCCACGTCAAGAGGTATAAGACCTCCGACGATTTTCTTAGCCTGCAAACTAAGGGAGAAAAGCTCAATCGTTGAGCTTGTGCTCAGATTGTCTGAGTACAACAATCACTTGAATCGAGTGGGAGTTGATCTTCCAGAAGAGGCAGTGATGTTTCTCCAAAGTTATTGCCACCAAGCTGCTAGAGCTTCATGATGAACTATAACACATCAGGGATAGATATGATGATCCTTGAAGTGTTCGCGATGTTTGACACCGCGAAAGTAGAAGTCAAGTAGGAGCATCAATTGTAGATGGTTGGTAAAACCACTAGTTTCTAGAAGGGCAGGGGCAACAAGGGATACTTCATGAAACGGCAAAAACGGTTGCTGCTCTAGTGAAGAAACCCAAGGTTGAACCCAAACCCGAGACTAAGTGCTTCTGTAATGAGAGGAACGGACACTGAAGCAGAACCACCCTAGATACTTGGTAGATGATAAGGCTGGCAAGGTCGATAGAAGTATATTGGATATACATTGAATTAAATGTGTACTTTACTAGTACTCCTAGTAGCACCAGGGTATTAGATACCGGTTCGGTTGCTAAGTGTTAGTAACTCGAAATAAAAGCTACGGAATAAACGGAGACTAGCTAAAGGTGAGCTGACGATATGTGTTGGAAGTGTTTCCAAGGTCGTGATCAAGCATCGCACGCTCCCTCTACCATCGAGATTTGGTGTTTGCGTTGAGCATAGACATGATTGGATTATGTCTATCGTAGTACGATTATTCATTTAAGGAGAATAATGGTTACTCTGTTTATTTGAGTAATACATTCAATGGTCTTGCACCTAAAATGAATGGTTTATTGAAATCTTGATCATAGTGATACACATTTTCATGCCAAAAGATATAAGGTAGTAATGATAGTACCACTTACTTGTGGCACTGCCATGTAAGTCATACTGGTGTAAAACGCTTGAAGAAGCTCCATGTTGATGGATCTTTGGACTCACTCGTTTTGAAAAGTTTGAGACATGCGAACCATGTCTACTGGTGTATACGCATGAAGAAACTCCATGCAGATGGATCATTTGGACTCACTTGATTTTGAATTACTTGAGATATGCAGATCATACCACATGGGCAAGATGACTGAAAAGCCTCGTTTTCAGTAAAATGGAACAAGATAGCAACTTGTTGGAAGTAACACATTTTGATGTGTGCAGTCCAATGAGTGCTGAGGCATGTAGTGAATATCGTTATGTTCTTACTTCACGGATGATTTAAGTAGATACTGAGTATATTTAGTTGACGAAACACATGTCTGAATTATTGAATGGTTCAAGTAATTTTAGAGTGAAGTTGAAGATCATGGTGACAAGAGGATAAAATGTCTATGATATGATCATAGAGATGAGTATCTGAGTTACGAGCTTTGGCACGCAATTAAGACATTGTGGAAATTGTTTCACAATTAATACCGCCTGGAACACCATAGTGTGATGGTGTGTCCAAACATCATAGTTGCACCCTATTGGATATGGTGCGTACCATGATGTCTCTTATCGAATTACCACTATCGTTCATGGGTTAGGCATTAGAGACAACCGCACTCACTTTAATAGGGCACCACGTAATTCCGTTGAGACGACACCGTTTGAACTATGGTTTGGAGAAACCTAAGTTGTTATTTCTCAAAAGTTTGGGGCTACGATGCTTATGTGAAAAGTTTCAGATTGATAAGCTCGAACCCAAAGCGGATAAAATGCATCTTCTAAGGACACCCCAAAACAGTTGGGTATTCCTCCTATCTCAGATCCGGAAGCAAAAATTAATTGTTTCTAGAAACGGGTCCTTTCTCGAGGAAAAGTTTCTCTCGAAAGAATTGAGTGGGAGGATGGTGGGGACTTCATGAGGTTATTGAACCATCACTTCAATTAGTGTGTAACAGGGCACAGGAAGTTGTTCCTGTGGCACCTACACCAATTAAAATAGAAGCTTATGATAGTGATCATGAAACTTCGGATCAAGTCACTACCGAACCTCATAGGACGACAAGGATGCGTACTGCTTCGGAGTGGTACGGTAATCCTGTCTTGGAGGTCATGTTGCTAGACAACAATGAACCTACGACCTATGGAGAAGCGATGGTGGGCCCGGATTCTGACCAATGGCTCGAGGCCATAAAATCCGAGAAAGGATCCATGACTTTGGAAGAAATACTTGATGGTCGTAAGGCCGTTGGGTACAGATGGATTTTAAAAGAAAGACAGACAATGATGGTAAGTATCACCATTAAGAAAGCTCGACTTGTCGTTAAGATGTTTTCCGACAAGTTCAAGGAGTTTACTACGATGAGACTTTCTCACTCGTAGCGATGCTAAGAGTCTGTTGGGATTATATTAGCAATTATTGCATGATTTATGAAATCTTGCAGATAGGATGTCAAAAACATTGTTTCCTCAACATTATACTTGAGGAAAGGTTATATGTGATACAACCAGAAGGTTTTGTCAATCCTGAAAGATGCTAATAAGTATGCAAAGCTCCAGCAATCCTTCTTAGGACTGGAGTAAGCATCTCGGAGTTGGAATGTACGCTTTGATGAGATGATCAAAGATTTTGGGTTTACACAAATTTTATGAGAAACTTGTATTTCCAAAGAAGTGAGTGGGAGCACTATAGTATTTCTGATGACTATATGTTGTTGACATATTGTTGATCAGAAATGATGTAGAATTTCGGGAAAGCATATAGGGTTATTTGAAAAGTGTTTTTCAATGGAAAACCTGGATTAGGCTACTTGAACAATAAGCATCAAGATCTATAAGATAGATCAAAATTCTTAATAGTACTTTCAAATGAGCACATACCTTGACATGATCTTGAAGGTGTTCAAGATGTATCAGTCAAAGAAGGAGTTCTTGCCTGAGTTGTAAGGTATGAAGTTAAGAGTTAAAGCTCTACCATGGCAGAAGAGAGACAAAGGACGAAGGTTGTCCCCTATGTTTCAGACGTAGGCTCTATAGTATGCTATGCTGTGTACCGCACCGGAAGTGTGCCTTGCCATGAGTCAGTCAAGGGGTACAAGAATGATCCAAGAATGGGGATCATTGGACAGCGGTCAAAAATTGTCCTTGGAGTAAACAAGGACATGTTTCTCGATTATGGAGGTGATAAAGAGTTCGGCGTAAAGGGTTACGTCGATGCAAGCTTTAACACCTATCCAAATGACTCTGAGTAGCAAACCGGATACATATAGTAAAGCAACCATTTGGAATAACTCCAAGCGGAGCGTGGAAGCAGCATTTACAATATGACATAGAGAATTGCGAAGTACATACGAATCTGGATACTGCAGACCCGTTGACTAAAACCTCTCTCACAAGCAAAACATGATCAAACCCCAGAACTCATTGAGTCTTAATCACATGGTGATGTGAACTAGTTTAGTGACACTAGTAAACTCTTTGGATGTTGGTCACATTGCGATGTGACATGTCAGTGTTAATCACATGGCGATGTGAACTAGATTATTGACTCTAGTGCAAGTGGGAGACTGTTGGAAATATGCCCTAGAGACAATAATAAATTAGTTATTATTATTATATTTCCTTGTTCATGATCATCGTTTATTACCCATGCTATAATTGTATTGATAGGAAACTCAGATACATGTGTGGGTACATAGACAACACTATGTCCCTAGTAAGCCTCCAGTTGACTAGCTCGTTGATCAATGGATGGTTACGGTTTCCTGACCATGGACATTGGATGTTGTTGATAACAGGATCACATCATTAGGAGAATGATGTGATGGACAAGACCCAATCCTAAGCCTAGCACAAAGATGGTGTAGTTCGTATGCTAAAGCTTTTCTAATGTCAAGTATATTTTCCTTAGACCATGAGATTGTGCAACTCCCGGATACCGTAGGAATGCTTTGGGTATACCAAACGTCACAACGTAACTGGGTGGCTCTAAAGGTGCACTACAGGTATCTCTGAAAGTGTCTGTTGGGTTGGCACGAATCGAGACTGGGATTTGTCACTCCGTGTGACAGAGAGGTATCTCTGGGCCCACTCGGTCGGACATCATCATAATGTGCACAATGTGATCAAAGACTTGATCGCGGGATGATTTGTTACGGAACGAGTAAAGAGACTTGCCGATAACGAGATTGAACAAGGTATCGGTATACCGACGATCGAATCTCGGGCAAGTACAATACCGTTAGACAAAGGGAATTGTATATGGGATCGATTAAATCCTTGACATCGTGGTTCCTCTGATGAGATCATCATGGAACATTTGGGAGCCAACATGGGTATCCAGATCCCGCTGTTAGTTATTGACCGGAGAACGTCTCGGTCATGTCTGCATGGTTCCCGAACCCGTAGGGTCTACACACTTAAAGTTTGATGACGCTAGGGTTATAAAGGAAGTTTGTATGTGGTCAAGGAATGTTGTTCGGAGTCCCGGATGAGATCCCGGACATCACGAGGAGTTCCGGAATGGTCCGGAGGTAAAGATTTATATATGGGAAGTCCTGTTTTGGTCACCGGAAAATTTCGGGTTTTATCGGTAACGTACTGGGACCACCGGGAGGCTCCTGGGGGTCCACCAAGTGGGGCCACCGGCCCCGGAGGGCTGCATGGGCCAAGTGCGGGAGGGGACCAGCCCCAGGTGGGCTGGTGCACCCCCCCCCCACAAGGGCCCAAGGCGCTTAGGGTTTGGGGGAGGGGGCGCACCCACCTAACTTGGGGGGCAAGTTTCCCCTCTCCCCCCTTGGCCGCACCCTAGATCGGTTTTGGGCTGGCCGCTGCCCCTAGGGGTGGAACCCTAGGTGGGGGCGCATCCCTCCCTCTCCCCCTATATATACTTGAGGACTTCAGGGCTGCCAACACATGAGTTTCACCTCTCCCTGGCGCAGCCCTACCTCTCTCCTCCTCCTCTCCCGCGGTGCTTGGCGAAGCCCTGCAGGATTGCCACGCTCCTCCATCACAACCACGCCGTTGTGCTGCTGCTGGATGGAGTCTTCCTCAACCTCTCCCTCTCTCCTTGCTGGATCAAGGCATGGGAGACGTCACTAGGCTGTACGTGTGTTGAACGCGGAGGTGCCATCCATTCAGCACTAGGATCTCCGGTGATTTGGATCACGACAAGTACGACTCCTTCAACCCCGTTCTCTTGAATGCTTCCCCTCGTTGCTGGTTTCTCCATAGATGGATCTTGGTGACTCGTAGGAAAATTTTGAATTTCTGCTACGTTCCCCAATAGAACTGACCATCCAATGGACAAATGCCTTCATCGATCACAGCTGGTGACTTTCCCTTCTCATCAGATGAGGAAATTGTCCGCTTGAGGACTTCAATTGGGGGCAAGTAGCTGCCATGGTTAAGTGTATCAGCCTTGTAGTTGAGTGAAGACCTTGAGCTGAGGAATCTCATGATCCATGGTGCATAAGGCTTCAGCTCAAACGGTGAAAGTGCAATATTTGTAGAGTCCTCATGAAGAAATCATGGTAATTGATAGGTATACCATGCAGGATGTTGATGAGCATATTCTTCATCATCCCCACAATTTCTTCATTTTGAAGAATCATGTCCTTTCATTGGGCTGATAGTCTTCGTCAGAATGCGGTATATGGTTCTGGGCACATAGAGCAAATCCTTCACGAGGAATTTGGTCCTGTGAATTTGTCCTAGCTTCAGCAGCTTCATGAGCACTTGCAGATAATGATAAGTAAGTTTAGGTTCATCATACAGACATCGAGCGCCTTCTGGTGGAGGACTGATTGGCAAGGCACAAAGCAATTCAATGGCTGGTGCCTTGTAGTGAGTGTTTTCAGTCATCCAGTCCAACACCCATGAGTTGACGTCAGCAGCATCTCCTGTGATATGCAAAGTTGCATAGAACTGAAGAATAAGCTCTTCATTCCAATGAACGTTGTCAGTGCAGAAATTTAGCAAGCCTGCATCGTGAAGCAGACTGAGAACCGGTGTGAAGCATGGCATAGATTCCATGTCCACGTGAGGAATGTGCTCATGATCAAAGATTTTGTCCTTGTCAAAAAGAACTGAGGAATAGAAGTTGGCCTGGCTAGTTGTCCAGAAATGCTTCCTTCTGAGACGAGCATTGTCATAAGGGTTGAATTCAGTGAAGAATACGTGCTTGTTGAGGAAATCATCAGCCTTGAATTTTGGCTTCTTGGAGAAGGGATTCTTTGGCTTGGGCTGAGGAGTGTCAGTGATTTGCAGTATCACCTCAGGAATCGCAATCTCAGGTTCCTCATGCTGAGGAATTTTAGTTTCTTCTGCAGTGGCAGCCTGAGGCATCTGTTCTTCATTTACATTTTCATCAGTGCTAGTGGCTGGAATTTCCACATGGACGGATGGGGTTGCACGATGTTCATCAGACTCCACTTGTACTTCTGTGGTGACGGGGGACTGAGGAACAACTTGAAGAGGAGTGAACAGTGGAGAATTGGGGTGCTGACTTTCCCAAAAGTCATCATTGAGCACAGGTGTGCTACATCCAATGTCCACATCCTCATCTTCAAGTTCTTCAACACCTATCTCTTCAGTAGTGAACTGAGGCACAGGTGAGGAAATGACTGGAGTTGAAGGGAGCTTGTCCACTTCAATTTGTTCGTCGAATTGCTCTGTTGAAGTAGCAGATGGAGTTTCTTCATCAGATTCCTCGGGAATCTCATATTCTTCACCATAAGGAACAAGGTCCTTTGATGGCATTAATGAGACAGGAACGACATCAATTAGATTGTCAATTGAACTGATCAGCGTCTTCATCTTCTTCGGAACTGGAGAATTTGAAGAAGTTGATGCCTTCCTCTTTTTCATCGCTGCATGCTCTGCAGCCTTTGTCTTCTTCACATCTAATGCAGATGGAAGGATTGGAGTTGGTGTAGGTGCAGGAGGTGCAGTTTCTTCATGCACAACTGTTGCAGTTGCCCTGGTTTGTTCACTTTCCTCAGGCACATCACTAGTGGATGCCCTGACAATATCATCAGCGGCTGGAATGGAGTCATCAGCCCTGGTATTTTCACTTTCTTCAGCAGCCATACTGACATCAGCAGTGCTGGTGTGTTCCTCAGTGGGCTGGGCAGATGCTTCAGCTTGTGGAATTTCAACATGCACCGGAGCAGTGGCAGTTGAAGCGAAAGTCTTTGTCAGATTGACGAAACGAACTTTTGCGCCCTTCCAATCAGCATGATACCGATCAAATTCATCACTCAATTTCTTGATTTCAGCTTGTACAACAAGAAGTTGTTCTGGAGTAAGCGTGAGGACATTGTCCTTGAGGAAGCGTTGTTTCTTGTATTGCGCTTTCTTCAGCCTTCGTCCTTTTTCATATTTCCACTTTCCTTCCTCAATGAAGTAAGTGAGAACATGACTTTGACCAGGAGTGAGGTTCATCTCCGACAAAGGTGTAGTTGGGTCCTTGTGCCATAAGTCAATGAAATTGAGGATCAGCTTGGGATCCAGAAGAAGTGGTACATTGCTGCCTTTGGCTGTAGCGGGCCTGGCTTGCCTGTCTCTAATGATTTCAGCAAGTTCATCATCATCCGCCTCATCATCATCAGAAGGTTGGAAAGCGACTTCCTTCTTGTGAGGACTTGGTCGAATACCTCGTCCAGCAGTGGCCTTTTTCTTCAACAGTGAGGGACCAGCTGAGGAAGGTCGCGTAGCTTAGGAGCTTGCAGATGCTCCTGAGGCAATAGAGAAGCCTTGAGTCCTTTGGCACGTGGCAAGATGCACAGGTGCCGAAGATTTTGTTGGAGCAGTTGAAGACTTTGTCGGAGGAGGAGCAGTCTGAGGAATTTGTCGTGAGGGCTTTGAAGATGCTGGTCGTGAGGGCATTGCTGAGGAGCTTGGCCGTGAGGGCATTGAAGGAGAAGCACTGGATTTGTGGGCAGACTTCTTTTGCATAGCCTTCTTGGGCTTACTACCAGAGGCCTCAGCAGCATTAGCAGCAGCAGCAGAATCTTCATTGAATTTCCTCACTGCTTCTTTTGCTTGCTTGGCTAGTTTGTCCTGGGGCCTAGCCCATTTAGTAGCATAGTCCTCACCGCGCTTGAGGCTGGTGGGATCTGCCAGTTGGCCAGGCCTCAATGGAGGTCTTGAGCATGGAGGATTGAGCGTGAATTTCTTCATGTACTTGGGAGTAACATATCTGTACTCCCTCCATTCTCGTGCCCATCTCCTCTCAATTCGTTGTATGCGCAGCGCACTTTGCGCTGATTCTTGTCCTCCTTGCCAAACTTGGCCTCATCTGGAGTGCAATATCCAGCATATATATCCCCAGGGATTTCAAACACTGTGTTGACCTCAGGCCTTTTTCCTCCCTTTTGTGGCTTCTTGCCGTCAGCCATTTTCTTCAGCTAAGGATTAACAACTGAAGTTTCTAAAGATGTATGCAACTTTTCTTCGAGGAACGCTGCAAATGAGTTAAGTTGATGAGAACCTAGTGATTCAGTAGCGGACATTTGTACCTGTGAGTAGAGTATAGTTGCGAGGAATTTGGAGAGGTCATATGCGTTCTCAGAAGATTTTCAAAAAGAGAATAGGTTTGAGGAATTTGACCGACGAGTCTTGAAGAATTTCACTAAGCGTTCTATATCTTAGGTTCCAGAGTTTTATAGATTTGGAAATCCACACAATTGAGGAATCTTGAAGAAAATCATTGCTTAGAGAAACGAATCAAGAACAGATAACATGTGAGGTGTTTAGTGTGTAAAGATTTGAACAATAAACACCTTTGAAGATTTTTAGGAAAACACATGAATCAAAGCGGGTAATAAAAGTAACTTTTAATTACCCGAAGTGAAGAACACGATGAACTGAGAAGTGTTGAGGTGAAGTTCGTCCGTTCAGATCTTCCACGCCCTAACTTGGCAGAGGAAGACGGCTACGGCGGCAGAGGAGTGAAGAGATCCGCAACCGGCGTGAGTACGACGGCGACGAGGTTGAGGCAGTGAAGCTCTACCTCACCGGCAACGATGAAGTAGCGGCGGCGCTAGGGTTTGGGAAGCTCAAGCGGGAGAGAATACAGGGGTATTTATAGCTGCAGTGAATAACTGTGCGCCCGAGGATTTCGGACGAACATGCCCCTGGCTCTTCTCATTCACGTGACATGTGTCACCCACGTACTGTGTGGTGGCGATCGTGTAGGATCATGGGTGAATAGATAAGTATTTGTCATGAGAAGCGGAACGGTTTGAGCGGCAAAGCCAAAAATTTAGATAAGATAAGTTTTAAGTTTCCGTTCGCAATTTCTTCAGCTGTCAAGGACACAGTGAAGATTTTGAACGAGTTTCAAATCAGAACGCACATGAAGAATTTGTGAAAAGATTAGATTGAGTTCAACATAGAGGGGGAAAGGGTCCGATCACATTCACTTAGCGGAAAAAGTCAACTTGAAGAATTAGCGATAAGTGAATGCTGTAGAGACATAAACTCATATATATATATATATATATATATATATATATATATATATTTAACTGAAGACAAACTACAGAAATAGTGAAGACATTTCAAGTTGAAGAATTTGAAAAACTGAGGAATTTCAAAAACGAAGAAAAACTCAAATTTCAAGATTTTTAACTTTGGGAGGTGGCGTAACCCAACGTATAAGAAAGCTGATTTTAGACACCGCGTACAATTGTCGTAGGGCTCTGAGAATCAATTTCTTCATTAATTTCTTCACACTTAGAGGGTTAGTCTTCATTGATTGAAGAAAAACGTTACTTCATGTGTTACGCATCTAAGTCATCAAGTCAACATAAGTGTTAGGATGAGTGTGCTATTTCAGAGAACATTCGAAGAATCTAGGATATTTAGCTCACACCGCAACTTGCTAAATCTCTTCTCATCCAAGGGCTTAGTGAAAATATCGGCGAGCTGATCTTCAGTTCTTGCATGGAAGATGGAGATATCGCCCTTCAACACATGATCGCGAAGAAAATGATGACGAATCTGGATGTGCTTTGTCTTCCAGTGCTGAACTGGGTTGCGAGAAATCTTGATTGCGCTCTTATTGTTGCAGTAGAGAGGCACATTCTTCACATTGATTCCATAGTCCTTGAGAGTTTTCTTCATCCATAATAATTGAGCATAGCATGATCCAGCAGCAATGTACTCAGCTTCTGCAGTGGAGAGAGATACACAGTTTTGTTTCTTCGAGGACCAACAGACCAAAGATCGTCCGAGGAAATGGCAAGTGTCTGACGTTGACTTGTAGTCCACGCAATCACCACTATAGTCAGAGTCTGAATATCCAGTGAGATCAAATGAAGAGCCCTTGGGATACCATAATCCAAGTGTTGGTGTGTGAGCTAGATATCGAAGAATATGCTTCACAGCCTTATGGTGTGATTCCTTCGGTGTAGCTTGAAATCGGGCACACATGCAAACACTAAGCATAATATCTGGCCTAGATGCACATAGGTACAATAAAGAACCAATCATGGAGAGGTATACCTTTTGATCGAAGTCTTGACCAGTTTCATCAGTGCATAGATGGCCGTTTGTGGGCATTGGAATTTTGACCCCGTTGCAATCTTGCATGCCGAATTTCCTCAATACTTCTTTGAGGTATTTCTCCTGCGATATGAATATACCATTGCGCTGTTGACGAATTTGAAGACCTAAAAAGAATTTCAATTCTCCCATCATAGACATTTGATATTCTTCACTCATCATATAGGAAAATTCATCACTATAACGTTGGTCAGTACAGCCAAAGATAATATCATCAACATATATTTGGCACACAAACAGTTCACCATCATAAGATTTAGTGAAAAGAGTTGGGTCGAGTGAACCGGGTTTGAAGCCATTCTTCATGAAGAATTCCTTCAAACTATCATACCACGCCCGAGGGGCTTGCTTGAGGCCATACAGGGCCTTGTTGAGTCTGAAGACTTTGTCGGGATTCTTTGGATCTTCAAAACCTGGGGGCTGAGCAACATATACTTCTTCATCAATCTTACCATTGAGGAATGCACTTTTCACATCCATTTGTTGTAAGATGATATTATGATGGTTAGCGTAAGCAAGTAATATGTGAATAGCCTCAAGTCTAGCAGCAGGTGCAAAAGTTTCATCGAAATCAATTCATTCAACCTGTGTGTAGCCTTGAGCTACAAGCCGTGCCTTATTCCTCACCACAAGGCCATTTTCATCTTGCTTGTTCCGGTAGATCCACTTTGCGCCAATTATATTGTGCTTGCGAGGATCTGGACGTTTGACCAGTTCCCAGACATTGTTGAGCTCGAAATGATGTAATTCTTCTTGCATAGCCTGAATCCACTCAGGCTCCAGAAAAGCTTCATCTACCTTAGTGGGCTCTACGATAGAGACAAAAGCAAAGTGCCCACAAAAGTTAGATAAATGTGAAGATTTTGAGGGAGTGAGAGGACCTGGTGCTTCAATGTCATCAATGATCTTCTGAATTTGCACTTCGTTAGCAATGCAAGGATGAGTGGGTTGTCTTCGAAGCATTTGATCAGCATTCCCTTCGGGAGCATTTTCTTCAGCACCATTTTCTTTAGGTGTGCCAGCTCGGTAATCATCACAATCAGGAATGAACTCTTCAGTAGATTCTTCGGTAGGAATGACATCCTCAGTAGCCTTGAACTTGATAGAATCTTCAGGTGCTGGTTCGTCTATCACAGAAGATAGGTGCTCTCTTTGCGAGCCATTAGTTTCATCGAACCGCACATCTACAGTTTCAACAACTTTGTGAAGAACGTTGTTGAAGACTCTGTAGGTGTGCGAGTCCTTTCCATAACCAAGCATAAAACCTTCATGTGCTTTCGGTGAGAATTTAGATGTGTGATGAGGATCTATAATCCAACATTTAGCACCGAAGACTTTGAAATAACTCACATTTGGCTTTTTGTCAGTGAGGAGTTCATAAGCAGTTTTCTTGAAGAATTTGTGAAGATATACCCTGTTGATGACGTGGCACACAGTATCAATTGCCTCAATCCAGAAGCAACGAGGCGTCTTGTATTCATCAAGCATAGTGCAAGCCATTTCAGCGAGGGTTCTGTTCTTGCGCTCCGCGACGCCATTCTGCTGAGGAGTATAAGGAGCAGATAACTCATGAGTAAGACCAAGTTCATCAAGATAGCCATCAAGATCGGAATTCTTGAACTCGGTCCCATTGTCAGTTCTGATGTGCTTGATCTTCACACCAAAGTTGGTTGAAGCCCTCGAGGAAAATCGTTTGAAGACTTCTTGCACTTCATGTTATTAGGTGACAATGTGTACCCATGTGTAATGAGAATAGTCATCAACAATAACAAAGCCATATAGAGATGCATCATTTGAAATAGCAGAATAATGATTAGGACCAAAGAGATCCATGTGAAGCAATTCAAATGGACGAGTGGTAGTCATGACAGTCTTCGCTGGATGCTTGGCCTTTGTCATCTTTCCAGCTTCACAAGCTCTCCATAAGTGATCCTTGCGGAATTTGACATTCTCAATGCCAATGGCATGCTTCTTCTTCGCAAGCGTGTGCAGATTCCTCATGCCAGCATGACCAAGTCGTCGATGCCATAGCCGGCCTTCTGAAGCTTTTGCACGTAAGCATACGGCTGGTTGTTGTCCTGTAGAGAAATCAACAATATACAGATATCCTCTCCTATAGCTTTCGAAGAATTTGGAATGGTCAGCTTCCATGATCACAACACAACGATGTCTTCCAAATACAATAACCATATCGAGATCACAAAGCATTGAGACAGACATGAGGTTGTATCCTAAGGACTCGACAAGCATGACTTTGTCCATGTGTCGATCCTTTGAGATCGCAACCTTACCAAGACCCAATACCTGACTTTCGCCTTTGTCACCGAAGATGATATGCTTCAGATGTGACGGTGATAAAGGAGCATCCATCAGTAGATTCTTGTCACCCGTCATCCACTACCGAGGACCCACTCGTTTGCTTTGGGCTGATAATCCTACAGATGAATTAGTGCAGCTTACGAACTCATATACTTCATCAGTGAAGAATATGACATCAAGCAATAGCACAGATAAAACAGTATGAGGACGTGAGAAATGAAAATTCATTTCTTCATGATTAGCCTGCATCCTTTTAGGCACTGTTCAGGTCTCCAGCAAATTCTTCAGACGTTTAGAGCACGTCTGGAGACCTGACCATGCGTAAGAGATTAGTTCTTTTTCTTCACCACCCACATCTGAAGAGGTGGCAAAGAATTCATTACTCTACGAGCACCATATGAGAAAGGTGGCATAGAGGCTAGTCCGCTCCGTTTCACATAAGAGTGGTTAGGGTAATCATATGAATAAGCAGAGAAATTCTTCGAGGACTTATGAACATAATGATTTGAAGAATAATGTGCATATTCATAGCCCTTAGCTCTACCCTGCGAAATAGAAGGGTTAGCACGATGATGATCATATGAGGACTTTGATCCACTTGAGGAATTTAATCCATGTGAAGAATTAGGTCCATATGAAGAATTGGATCTGGGGTTCCTATTCTTCACAGGTGGTGTCATGAGGACATTCACCTGAAGACTTTCAAGATAACTTTTGGGAACCCAGATTTTCCTCATAGGGGACCTGTTCCTGCAGTTAGTCCCAATATATCTAGCAAATACTTCACCATTCTGATTTTCGAACAGCTTATAGTTGGAGTGAAATGACTCATCAGAAGAATGAGTAGATTCACATGTAAAGCCAGATAAGTTGGATGGATCAACTGGAGGTCCTTTTGCATCAACCCATGAGGTTTTGTGGTACTGCTCAGGCTTCCAATATGTTCCATCAGCATTGAGTTTCCTCTCAAAGGCAATACCCTCTTTCCTAGGGTTTCTGTTGAGGATCTGCTTTTTGAGCACATCACAAATCTGATGCCCTTTGAGACTTTTGTACATATCTGTTGTTTACAATTCCTTCAGCCCTGCGTCATTAGTAGTACTAGCAATGTCCTCAGATGAGCAATTAGTGATAGCAGAGACAGGTGAGGAATTTGTAACATTTGAAGCATTTGAACATTCAGGTGAAGAATTAGCAGATTCACGTTCAATGCACTTTAGACATGGGGGAACAAATTCTTCCTGAGTAGCGCTGATATGTTGAGCAAGAAATGAATCGCGCTCCTTCAGAAGATCTTCATAACACACTCTTAGCTTCTCAAGATCTTGCTTTCTTTGAAGAAATTCATAGGAAAGCTTCTCATGATCAGATGAGAGAGTGTTATGACGACTTTGAAGGTTGTCAAACTTAGACTGAAGTCTCTGAAGATTTTCAGTTAAGTCTTTAGTGCGGTCCATTTCATCACCCAAAATATCATCACTTTTGTCAAGCATGTTTTGAAGCTTTTCAATAGCCTTTTGTTGTTTCACAGCAATCTTAGCAAGTTTAGAGTACCTAGGCTTAAGATTTTCATCAGATTCATCCTCACTTGATTCAGAGGAGGGGTATTTAGTTACCTTGGCACCCTTCGCCATGAAGCAATAGGTGGGAGTGTAGTCATCATTGCCTTCATCAGCATTGTTGGTGTTGCCATTTTCTTCAGCGTTGAAGATAGATTTGCTGACAAATGCGGTAGCAAGAGCTAGACTTGCCACACTAGACTCACACTCCTCGGATGCCTCCTCTTGCTCATGATCCTCAGATTCAGCCTCAGAATCCATTTCCTTGCCAATGAATGCCCGAGCCTTCTTGGAGCTGTTCTTCTTGTGAGATGAAGACTTTGAGGATTTTGATGATGAAGACTTTGAAGATTTCTTCTTCTTCTTGCCGTCATCAGAACTGTAATCCTTGTATTTCTTCTTCTTCAGTTCTTTGTCCCACTGAGGATAATCTTGAATGTAGTGACCAGGCTTCTTGCATTTGTGGCACAGCCTTTTCTTGTAGTCACCGGATGAGGAATCATTACTCCTTGAGGATTTTCCAAAGCGACCACGTCTTGAGAACTTCTGAAATTTCTTCACGAGCAGTGCTAGTTCCTGGGTCAGTTCTTCAGGATCACCAAGGTTGCTGGTAGAGTCTTCTTCCTCAGACTCAGAGACTGCCTTGGCCTTCAGAGCACGTGGTTTGCCATAGCTTGGACCATATAGATCTCTCTTCTCAGCAAGCTGGAACTCATGAGTGTTCAGCCTCTCGAGGATATCAGTGGGATCAGGTGACTTGTAATCACCACGCTCTTGACTCCTCAGTGGCAGAGTGTCAAATGAAGAATCGAGCGAGCTCAGCAATTTCTTCGCCACCTCATGGTCGGTGATGCCAGTGGCGCCAAGCGCTTGAAGCTCATTTGAGATATCAGCGAGGCGATCGAAGGTTTGCTGAACATTTTCATTGTCGAGTCTTTTGAAGCGGTTGAAGAGATTGCGAAGAACGTCAACATGAGAGTCACGTTGAGTTGAGACTCCTTTGTTTACTTTGGAGAGCCTATCCCAGATGAGTTTAGCAGTTTCCAAAGCACTCACTCTACCATACTGCCCTTTACTCAGATGGCCACATATGATATTCTTAGCTTGAGAATCGAGTTGCCTGAATCTCTTCACATCAGCAGCATTCAGAGAAGGTGTGACTGAGGGAACACCATTTTCCACAACATACCAGAGATCGTTGTCAATTGCTTCAAGATGCATTCGCATCTTATTCTTCCAGTAGGGGTAGTCCGTGCCATCGAAGGTAGGACACCCAGCAGAGACCTTGATCATACCTGCAGTCGACATAACTAGAACTCTAGGTGGTTAAACCAAAATCACACAGAACAAGGGAGTACCTTGCTTTGATACCAACTGAAACTGCGTTATATCGACTAGAGGGGGGGTGAATAGGCGATTTTTATGAATTCTTCACTGAGGAATTTGCTCGTGAGGAAATTCCTAAATGAAGAACTACTTGCAGCAGAATAAGTACTCAGAAAGGAACATAACAGAACACAGGCATAGTCATCATGATGAAATGAAGACAAGCACAGAGTACAGAAAGCGTAAACATAGGATAACACAAGGAAGAAGACAAACAGACTGAAGAATTAGAACTGACGAAATTGAGAAAGTCTTCAGTCTAAGTCTTCAAACAAATATGAATAGGCATACAACAACATACATGAGGAATTTAAAGAGTTGAGGAATTAGAACCAGTAAGCTTGGTGAAGATAATGATTTGGTAGACCAGTTCCAACTGCTGTCTCATTTCTACATCTGGTTGGAGCGGTTGAGTATTTAAACTCGAGGACACCCAGTCCTGGACACATAGTCCTCACCGTATTCTCCTTGAGCTAAAGTCACACAGACCTCGCCCAATCACTCGTGGTAAGTCTTCAGGTGACTTCCGAACCTTCACAAACTCGGTCACTCGGCGATCCACAATTCCTCTTGGATGCTCTAGACCTTGACGCCTAACCATCTAGAAGAAGCACAGTCTTCAAAGGAAACAAGCGTCGGATCCACGCATGATCAATCTCTTCAGTGATGCTCAATCACTTGGGGTTTTGTAGGTTTGGGTTTGGGATTTCCTCACTTGATGATTTTCACTCAAAGTCCTCGGAGGATGGGTTGCTCTCAAATGACAAGTGTCAGTTTCTCTCGGAGCAGCCAACCAACTAGTGGTTGTAGGGGGCGGCTATTTATAGCCTAGGGAGCAGCACAACATGATAAGACATAAATGCCCTTGTCTGATATGACCGTTAGGTAGGTAGATATTTTGGGACAGCTGGCACGGAGCACAGCAACGGTCAGAATATTTGAGGTTCGAATTCCTTCGGTCTATCATGTTCCTCACTTGGTAGTCAATCCGTACTAGCGAATTCCTAACTCTTCAGTCAGAACAAATTCCTCGGAGACCATAAGAAATTCGTCTCTGTCACTGAAGAATATGGCTAAACTGTGCGAGATTTCCAATGGCTTCACTCGAAGGGATTGGTAGGTGTAGGATTTGAGTTGAGCATCACATGGAAATTTCTCCTTAGTATTTCCTCGACCCCCTTTAAAAGTACGGTGTTTCCTATGACTCAAGAAAGAGAAAATGAAACTATGAAAACAAAAGTCTTCGCGCTTCATGTTCCTCGAGTGATTACTAAGTCTTCAAGGTTACACCAATTTCTAAACTTTCAAAGTCTTCAGAAAGTCTTCAAAAATCCAAAGTCTTCAGTCGAAGAACTTGATTTTTAGGGGTCGACTTTCTCTGTAAATATCAAACTCCTCATAGACTTATAGACCTGCATACACTCACAAATGGATCAGTCTCTTAACCTATAAGTCTTCAATACACCAAAATCACTAAGGGGCACTAGATGCACTTACATTGTCAAGGAACAAGATCATGGTCTCATCATTTAGGGTTTGTCGACACCGAGGCATCCTAAAAACTAAGCTTTTATCATTTAGGGTTGGTCGATGCCGAGGCACCCTAAAAGCCTAAGCGTACATCATTTAGGTTCTCATCGACACCAAGGCATCCTAAAAGCCAAGGTTTTATCATTTAGGGTTTGTCGACGCCAAGGCACCCTAAATGCTAAGTTAAGTTTTCATCATTTAGGTTGGGCCTAATCACTTGGCTCTATTGCCACCTATGGTTTAATGCAGCAAGAATGGCGGGGCAGTTGATCCTACTTAATTAAGTACTAAGATACCCCGGCCCATGCATTAGTCACAAGTACCCCATATGTCCTATTTTTAGCAAAGTCATGCTAAAATTCACAGAAATTTCAGCATGACCTTTGCTGAAAAATAGGACATATGGAGCACCCGAATTTGCCGGAATGGAAGTTAATCGACATTCCGGCAAACTCAAGGGCCTCTCGGGGTACCTGCAAAATCATTACCCCACCCCCGCCCAGCTGCAACCCCACAACACCCCACAATATCATCACGACACGATGGTCGGAGACAAAACCCCCCAATATCATCAAAATACTCCAGTTATGAAGTAAAACTCCTGAAGTGTTCCAGGAGTAGAACCTGAAGTGTAGTCAGTGGCTTCACCTATGTGCACAAAAATCATAAAAATTCAAAATCATTTGAAACCTGATCACTTGGACCACACCACATGCCACAGCATACATAGTACATAGAGTTGACATCTCAGCATCGACCACACCACATGCCACAGCATACATAGTACATAGATGATCCAACAGACTACATAGCAATCATGTCCTTCCTTTCATATATTCATGATATAAATGGATTGTTCTACCTAGTAGGTTGTTGGAAATTCAGTTGCTTTTTCATTAGGATTGGCAACAAGACATGGTCAAATTTCAATTAAGATTATCTGTTGGTTCAAGACTGGCAACAAGACTTGTTCTACCAAATCAATTATCTGTTGGTTCAATGTAGCAATTTTTATTTAAACTGAATTTGCAAATCACCAAGAGTTGTACTAGTTTCAGACTAATTTACACTAAACTGAAAAGGATGCAGATTCTTCGGCAAACAGTGAGAGAAGTACTACTGGTTCACATTTTTTTTCTTGATGATAGAAATGATTCGCTCACATTTGCAAGGAAGAAAAAACAGGGCCATTTGATGAAGAATCATCATACTGTCTATGCACCTAAGATAGTACAGCAGCACTGCATGAGTAACAGAGCTGCATGATAATTAAACATTAAGGGCTGACAGTTTGATTTGCATCCTCCCCAACAAACATGATGTTGTCTGACAGGTAAGGTAGGGTTTGCTTTTGTTAAAAAAATCAGTTTATACACTGTTAAAAAAATTAGTTAACTCACTGTCAAAGAAATTCAGTTACATGCGTACATTCAGTTTAAATTCGGTGACTTCAATGCGCATCATGCTTATATTATTCAAAATAGACAGAATGCCCCATGTACACAAAGAAGCATGATCAACAATTGTACAACTTGCGCTTAAACCTCTGCATGACACCAACTAAACAGTTGTTTTTTCTCTCTGTAACAGCAATCTTGAGAAATCTTAAGACAGTACTGGATATTCAACATCGCGCACAAAAAACAATGACTCCTTCATGCTAACCGGCCAAGGTTGGTTGATGTACAAAACGTGCAAAAGTGCATCTATAACGATCCATGTCCATTTGCTCCTGCTAGCATAAGATTCACCATCTCTCTATAATCCTAAAGGTGAGGAACCAGACATCACAGGAAGTTCTACCAACATCACTAGTAGATCATTACAGGTAGTTCTACCAGGTGTACCAGCATCACATAAAAACTTAGCATTCAAGAGTACCATGATAAAACAGACCAACACACGCCCTAACCAAAACATGCTATGGGAGAGGGCAAGGAGGGAGGAGCAGAGAGGGAGAGGTGGGAAATGGAGGCGGGGGTGAGTTGGATGGGGTACCTGCAGGCGTAGAAGACTGGGGCGTCGTCGGGGACGAAGACGTCGACACTATGGATGTGGCCGCCGCGGGTGGCGATGCAATCAGAGATCTGGGACGGCGAACTGCGCGTGGAGGCCAGGGGAGTCGAGTCAGTCGGGGGGAGGGGGCTTACGGCGGAGGAGGACGGGCGGAGGAGGAGGGGGTCTTAC
>NC_041391.1:678147866-678148613 GCF_002162155.2 Triticum dicoccoides
CAGCAGGATGGTTGCGGGTCGGCGGCGCTTGTTGTCCTACACCCCGTGTTGTCGTCGGCGGTGGGATGGTTGCGGGTCAGCGGCGGGATGGTTGGGGGCCGCGGCGGCTTGCTGTCCGGTGGGCGGCGGAGGAGCTGCAGTGGTGGGAGGCACGGGGACAGTGGGGGTGGAGTCCGGCAGGGGTCGGGGCGGGGGCGTCATGGGTCGGGGCAGCGCGTGGGTGGAACTGGCGAGGGAGAGGGACGAAGGGGATCTGGCAAGGGAGAGGGAAGAATTAGCTAGGGGCAAGCTTACTAATGGCGCACCCCGCAGCGGTGCGCCATTAGTATGTTTTTTTAGATAGCAATGGCGCACCCACAACCGGTACGCCATTAGTAATCTTTTTTATATAGCAATGGCGCACCAGCCAGAGGTGCGCCATTAGTAATATTTTTTTATATGGCAATGGTGCACCAGCCAGAGGTGCGCCATAAGTAATTTTTTTTATTTTTTTTGTTGCATCTAATATTTTTTTAGAAAATGAATATTAATATGAAATAGTAATATTTTTTTATAAAAACAGTAATAATTTTTTTAAAAATATCATCAAATTTGTTATTTGAAAATATTTATGAATATGAAAAAATATCATCAAATTTATTATTTGAAAATATCATCAAATTTCTTATTTGAAAATATAATCAAGTTTGTTTTTTTGCAATTTTAGTTCCATTCATTTGTGACGGTGGAGCGGGCCGGGGAGGGTGA
>NC_041391.1:678149259-678187547 GCF_002162155.2 Triticum dicoccoides
TCGGCGGCGGTGGAGCGGGGGAGGGTACGGGGGGTCGGCGGCGGCGGACGGTGGAGCGGGGGAGAGGGTGCGGGGGGTGCTCGGCGGCGAGGGGGACCAGATCTGGCGAGGTGGGATAGCGATAGAAATGGAGGGGGATCGAGATCGAGTGTCCATGAAATTTAAAAATATTCATGAGTTCAAAAAGTGCCCATGAAATACAATCGAGAAATGAAGGCTACAATTTAAATAAAATCGATCTTAGCTAGCTATCTATTCACAATCTTCTTGCCCCTATTTTTCGTAAGTGGAGTTCTTCTCTTGAACGGACGTCCTTTAGGTAGGGTGGTCCTGCTTCTTCTTGTTGTGTATGCTGATACTTCATCGTCGTCAAAATGTTCCATCTTCGGGTCGCCGTACTTGTCGAAGTCTTGCTCATTGGTGACTCCATCCACTCCGATGATCTTCCTTTTGCCTCTCCTCACGACATCACGACTGGGCTTTGGCGGGTCGGTAATGAAGAAGCATTGGTCCACTTGGGAAGCCAGTACCCATGGCTCATTTTCGTGGTGACGTTTGCGCCCGCGGTCTTGGATTTGGCTTCGGGTATAACCATGGTGATGAGGTATTCTTTTATGACGCTCTTGGCCCATCTGACACGGAACATCGGGACCTTCTCTCCAGCTTAGCTCAGCTCCCAGATCTCCTTGATCCTTCCGTAGTATCTATCCTTGTCGTTACTGGTGTAGGATTCCATGTTACCCTGGAGTTCTGATAACCATCATTCTTCATGTCCTTTCCCTCGGTGTAGAATGTGTAGCCGTTGATATCGTATGCCTCACACATCATCCGGTTGTGCTCAGCGCCCTGTGACAAGGTGAATATGAGTTGTTCTTCTACGGAAGAATCCTCATGTAAAGAGTACGACAGAAGCTTTTGCTTGAACCAACGTGTGAAACATGAGTTGTGCTCTTTGATTATATCTCCATCCGTCCTCTGTTGGCCTCGGTCATTGTACGTCTTCTCAATAAAGGTTTTGTGCTCTACCACCCAAGGATCGACCACGTCTATGTGTTGTAGCGCGACTAGGTTTTCTCTTTCAAAGTCGGCGAGTCGACCCTCGAAGTTGACATGCATTTCGCGGCGACCCTCATGGTGACCCCATCCAGCGAGCCTGCCGAGGTGCCTATTGACGGGCAGACCAATGGGGTTCTCGATGCCTAGATAATTCGTGTAGTAGGAGATACACTCTTCGGTCAGAAAGCCCCTGTGTCGGTGTCAAAACCGGCGGATCTCGGGTAGGGGGTCCCGAACTATGCGTCTAGGCAGATGGTAACAAGAGACAAGGGACACGATGTTTTACCCAGGTTCGGGCCCTCTTGATGGAGGTAAAACCCTACGTCCTGCTTGATTAATATTGGTGATATGTGTTACAAGAGTAGATCTACCACGAGATCAAGGAGGCTAAACCCTAGAAGCTAGCCTATGCTATGATTGTTGTTCGTCCTACGGACTAAAGCCATCCGGTTTATATAGACACCGGAGACGGCTAGGGTTACACAGAGTCGGTTACAATGGTAGGAGATCTACATATCCGTATCACCAAGCTTGCCCTCCACGCCAAGGAAAGTCCCATCCAGACACGGGACGAAGTCTTCAATCTTGTATCTTCATAGTCTTGGAGTCCGCCCGATGATGGTAGTTCGGCTATCCGGACACCCCCTAGTCCAGGACTCCCTCAGTAGCCCCCGAACCAGGCTTCAATGACGACGAGTCCGGCGTGTATGTTTTCTTCGGCGTTTGCAAGGCGGGTTCTCCTTCATGCTCCATGTGTTTGCCGGATAGTGTCCGGTTGCTTCATAAATGTTGCGCTCCTTGGCTTCTACGTCCAATAATGGCCTTCTTCCACGTGTCGTACGTATGCGAAAAGCCAGGGTATTCTTACGTTTTACCCCCTAGCTGCGCGAATAAGCTGCCCATAAGAAAGGCGTGGATCTAGATCCAAATCACACCATCCTCCTTCCGCAAGTACTCTTCGAGGCGCATCTGACAAGAAATTCATTCCAACATGGACAATCGACGCGGCTCCTCTTCTCGCGCTCCCAGTCCTCAGCCAGGAGATTGGAGGAGATGCTCAGTCCCGCATAGCGAGTTAGTGATGCTCCAAGCAGAGGGATACCTTCCCCCGTCCTTTATGGTTCCGGTTCGAGCCGGACTGGCCACCTACAAGGGTGGCAAGCAGGCGGAGAGCGTCCCCAATCCCGCCAAAGGAGAGCGGGTATGCTTCGTCCCCTACATAATAAGGGGACTCGGATTTCCTATACATCCATTTCTCCGGGGGCTCCTGGAGTTTTATGGACTCCAACTTCACCACCTCACGCCCCTCCATTTTGCACATCGCGGGTTTTGTAGCTCTTTGCGAGATGTTCTTGGGCATCGAGCCCCATTTTGCGCTGTGGAAGAGGTTGTTTTGCCTCGTACCCCGTTCTTACGAGGGGTTGATAAATCAAGTGGGCGGAGCCGAAATATGGCGCATCGCCGGGACCGGATACCTATCCGGAACCCCGAAGAAGGCGTCCGAAGAGTGGCCTTCGGAGTGGTTATATATGGAAGACGCCCCGCTGCCGGATGTAGTCCGGATCGGCCTCCCGGAGTTTAGCAACGCTCCTCTGAAGAAACGCCTGAGTTGGAGCCCACGGAGCCCTCAACAGGAAGATCACAGGAGCGTCCACTATCTGATGGGCCGGATACGGTTACTATCCCAATCCGGATTAACCATGATTGGAGTCATGGCCACATGCATTATGCGATGGGTGCAGCCACTCCAATATATGGGCCACCCCATGTGGGATTTCAACGGGGATAATGACGCCACCCGTCATGGCCGCACGGGGCCGGGATCGGCCGCCGATCTGGTGAAGATCCTGTCCGGCTTGTACCAGGGGGAGGAGGAGGACTTCCTCCGAACGAATCCATTGAATGGATTCTCCTTGAATAACCCTCGGAGCTGGGTAAGCGGACACTTACATATCTGATCCGTGCTTTCAAAGATAAGTGTCTTACTTTATGATTTCGACACAGGAACTATGCCGGGATGTGGAGGGCATAGAAAGCCTAGCTCCACAACCCGAGGATCCGGGAAGATCCCTTGATCCGGCCTCCGAAGAGGATCCGGACATAAATGTGGATTTGATTGACGGGGTGTTCCACCAGCTTAGCATAGACAATGCTTTAGTCTCCATTACAGCTGACTACCCCGGTTTATGTCCGGCTTCCCAGGTGAGTACGACCGAAGTCCTGACACCGTTACTTTTTTAATGTTTATTCCTGACCACCATGTACCAATGGCGCTTCGCAGGAGGTGCCTTTACGGCGGGAAGCCGAGCCCGCGGCAACAAACCAAACAAGGTCAGTGCGGCCTAGCAGGCGGAATAGGAGTGCGGCGCGAATCAAAACGTCGCCGCAAAGGTATGGTGCACCTTTGTCTTTTAAGGGAAAGACTCCTGGGAGGCATATTAATGCTCATGATTCTTCCAGGAGAAAGAGCGCTCGCCGGACTGAGTCCGAAGAGGGTGCCAACCCAGCCTCCGCCAGCCAGGCTCCAATGCCTGGTCCGGAGGGGGAGGCGGGCGCAAGGCGTGAGCCGGATGCTCCTCCAACGGAGGATGCTGACAGGTTGTCCGCCACCAGGTCCGAGGTGGAGAGCGCCATGAATCACATGCGCCGTCGGATAGTTCTTCGTGACGCGTGTTTCTACCCAGAGGCGTTGAATGCCTTTAATGCGGGAGACGCACACCTCCGTGCTGCTCAAGATGGTTTAACCAGCGCGACGGAGTAGTATGTGAAAGACATACGGGTGAGGAATTTTAATAGTTATATATGCCAGTAGCCCCCGAGACTTAAAATAGTTAAACTAACTGATTTAAGGATCATTTGTAATGCAGGATCTTACCAAGAAGAATACCCACCTGTCCCAGGAGCTTCAAAAATGCAAGGCGAACTTGAGGCCGCACTAGCCGCTGCCGGGGGAGCCACGGAGACCCCCTCTGGTAATTCATATTTTGAAAAGAAGTGGTTTATGAAGTGCGGCGTGTGTATATAGTCTGACGATAATATTGCAGAGGTTGCCGGACTAGATCCGGACAAGCAACAGCTGCTGCGCTAGTTGAAGGCCAGCGAGAGGGTGCTTATGAGGGTGCAGCAGGAGAGGAACAAACTCCAGGATGCCAACACCCAGCTGGGCGAAGAACTAAAAGATGTTCGGGTCCAGCTGTCTAACTCCGTAAAGGAGAATCGGCGACTTCGTCGCAGTATTTATAGTAAGTGCTTGAGCAAACTCTTTTGAAAAGAAGGGTTCAGCGAGGAAGTCAATTGACAGAAATGTCTCTGTAGGTGTGCTCACGGGTCGTCCGGCGGAGGAGATGCCTGGTTCCACGGGAGACCCTCTTCCCGAGCTGCTGCAACTGCACGAACGTGTTCGGCAGGCGATGAGCGGCGTCGTTCAGGCCTTATGGCCGTCCGTCTCCCTACCCGAGGGTCTTGGAGGGCTTGCTGAGAAGCTTCAGGGAGTACGGCGGCGTCTCCGTCTATGGAAGATATCGGCCTGCCGTCAAGGCGCCAGGGAGGCCTAGTCCATGGTGAAGACGCGGTACCCGAAGGCTGACCCAAACCACATGGCCGAGGTCGGACCTGTGGGGCCCGATGGGAAGGAGATCCCTGTGAGCCGGATAGGATTAGCCGCTAAATATTCCCAACAGGACTGTAAATTAGACAGCCTGTTAGATGGGATTGAAGAGGAGTACAATCAGTCAGTTTGATGATGTAATTTTTAAAATGACATGTAAAATGCCTTCTAGCCGGATTGTAGATCGTTTGTCTTTGCGGACCTTGTCGTTTCAACCTCGGGACCCAACAGTCCGAAGTGTGTCCGAATACCTTTACGGTTATAAAAGAACCGAGGCATGCATATAGACAAGGCGTAGGGGTCATAATTGCTTTATCAGACAAGTGCCCAACTAGCTATGTTATATTACATGGTTAGTAAGAAACATCTTCCAGGGAGAATAGTTCCGTTAAGGGTTCCTTTCCCTGGGAGGCATGCCCTAAAGTGCATGTCTGGACTGCGAAAATAGCAGAATAAGCATCTGGGGGCAGATAAATAGGTAAATAAATCATCTTTTAGGTCACCGACCGAATATTCCCTTAAGATCGCTAGCCTTCGGCTTCACCCAGTCTGAGGTACACATCCGGCTGACCCGGCAGTAACAATCGCAGAGGTGCTCCCTTTACCTCCTAGCCGAACAATCCGGAACTTAGGGGTAAGCACAGGAGCCAGGCAACCCGGCTTGGCCAAAACTTAAGTCATATTGATGCATATAATGGTGATCAAAGGGTACATGCGGAAGTATGACACATGTGTTGGGCATGAAGCCCATAGAAATAAGCTTCGGTTAAAGAAGCCCCCAGGTATAACGAGTGCGAGTAGCACATCGAGTGAGTGCGAACAAAGCGCAGATCGGCCCTCAAGGGGCTTGTACTGAAAGAGGGAGGAAAAACGAGGGAAAACAAACACAGCGAAAAAATATGAAAGGTGGACGGAGGAAGGAGACGAACCCTGAGTCCGGCGCTAGGCATAAAATCTTCAGAGACGGGCTGCGTTCCATGGGTTTGGCTGGAGTCTGTTGTCCGATGCGTTGTGTAGACGGTATGCACCACTGGTAAGGACTTGGTCGATAATGAAGGGACCTTCCCATTTGGGCTTAAGTTTGTCCTTTTTCTTGTCCGGCAGGCGTAGAACTAGCTCGCCAACATTGTAAGTTTTGGCCCGTACTTCTCTGCTTTGATATCTTCGAGCCTGCTGTTGATAGAATGCGGAATGGGATTTTTCCACGTCGCGCTCCTCCTCCAAAGCGTCCAAACTGTCCTGCCAATCCAACTCGGCTTCCCTTTCCTCGTACATGCGCACGCGAGGTGAGTCATGAATTATATCGCAGGGCAAAACTGCCTCAGCGCCGTATACCATAAAAAATGGTGTGAATCCGGTTGTGCGGTTTGGCGTGGTCCGTAGCCCCCAGAGTACGGATTCGAGCTCCTCTACCCAGTGCGTGTTAGATTCCGTGAGAGACCGCACTAATTTGGGTTTGATGCCGCTCATGATTAGACCATTTGCTCGTTCGACTTGACCGTTAGTTTGAGGGTGGTAGACTGAAGCGTAGTCGAGCTTGATGCCCATGTTTTTGCACCAGAGTTTAACCTCGTCGGCCGTGAAATTCGTGCCGTTGTCTGTGATGATGCTGTGGGGGACGCCAAAACGGTGTACTACCCCGGATATGAAGTCTATCACAGGTCTGGATTCTGCCGTTTTAACCGGCTTGGCCTCTATCCATTTGGTGAATTTGTCCACCATGACCAATAAGTATTTATGCTTGTGGGTTCCCCCTTTAAGGGGTCCAACCATGTCAAGCCCCAAGACCGCGAACGACCAAGTGATGGGTATAGTTTTGAGGGCGGTGGGTGGCATGTGGCTCTAATTAGCAAAGAGCTGGCAACCGACGCATCGTTGGACTAAGTCCTGAGCGTCTGCCCGGGCGGTCGGCCAAAAAAATCCTGTACGAAAGGCCTTGCCTACAAGGGGCCGGGCAGCGGCGTGGTGCCCGCCGAGTCCGGCGTGAATTTCAGCCAGGAGATTTCGCCCTTCCTCTTCGGAGATACACCTTTGAAGGACTCCGGTTGTGCTTTTCTTATAAAGTTCTCCCTCATGGACCTTGTAGGCTTTGGATCGCCGAACTATGCAGCGGGCCTCATTTTGGTCTTCGGGAAGTTCCTGCCTGATTAAGTAGGCTAGGAATGGTTCCGTCCACGGGGCAATTACTGCCAGTATTTCGTAGGCTGAATCTGTTATTTCATTGGCTAAGCCACCGATTGTGTCAGAATGTTCTGTGTTAGGCGATGCAGTTGGTTCCTGATTGTTATTTCCGGACTCCTCTTCCCATAATACGGATGGCTTAAAGAGCCGCTCCAGGAAGATGTTTGGAGGGACGGCGTCGCGTTTTGCGCCGATGCGTGCCAACACATCGACTGCCTGGTTATTATCCCGGGCTACATGGTGGAATTCGAGTCCTTCGAACCGGGCTGACATTTTTAGGATGGCGTTACGGTAGGCTGCCATTTTCGGATCCTTTGCATCAAAGTCTCCATTTTCTTGGGATATTGCGAGGTTTGAATCCCCGCGCACCTCTAGGCGTTGAATACCCATGGAGATTGCCATCCGGAGGCCATGTAGAAGGGCCTCGTATTCGGCTGCATTGTTGGAGTCCGTGTACATTATTTGAAGCACGTATTGGACTGTGTCTCCGGTTGGGGACGTCAAGACGACGCTAGCCCCCAAGCCAACCAACATTTTGGAGCCGTCGAAATGCATGATCCAATTGGAGTATGCGCCGTACTCTTTAGGGAGTTCGGCTTCGGTCCATTCGGTGATGAAGTCAGCTAGAACTTGCGACTTGATAGCTCGCCGTGGTTTGTAGGTTATGTCAAATGGTAAGAGCTCAATGGCCCATTTTGCAATCCTGCCCGTCGCATCGCGATTGTTTATAATGTCGTTGAGAGGTACTTCCGAGGCCACCGTTATGGAACACTCTTGAAAGTAGTGTCGCAACTTCCGGGATGCCATGAACACCACATACGCTATCTTTTGATAGTGCGGGTACCGGGACTTGCATGGGGTTAAGACAGTGGATACGTAGTACACTGGTTTTTGAAGAGGGAATTTGTGCCCTTCTGTTTCTGTTCGACGACGAGTACCACGCTGACAACTTGATGTGTTGCCGCGATATATAACAACATCGGTTTGCCCGGGTTGGGCGTGGCCAGGACCGGATTTGTTGCCAATACGGCCTTAATTTCTTCGAGTCCGGCCGTGGCAGCATCCGTCCAATCGAAATGTTCGGTGCGCCGGAGGAGGCGATAGAGGGGCAGTGCCTTTTCTCCCAAACGGGAGATGAAGCGGCTTAGGGCCGCCATGCATCCAGTTAGTTTTTGTATTTGCTTGAGGTCTTTTGGGATATCCAATTGTGACAGAGCTCGGATCTTTGCTGGGTTTGCTTCAATTCCTCTACCGGATATAATGAAGCCCAAGAGCTTTCTGGCTGGTACGCCGAAAACACATTTTTCCGGGTTGAGCTTAATGTCATATGCTCGGAGGTTGTCGAATGTCACCCTCAAGTCGTCTACTAGAGTTTCGACGTGTTTGGTCTTGACGACCACATCGTCTACATATGCCTCGACTGTTTTGCCTATCTGGGTGGCCAGACATGTCTGAATCATGCGCTGATATGTTGCACCGGCGTTCTTTAGTCCGAAGGGCATTGTGTTGAAGCAGAATGGTCCGTATGGAGTAATAAATGCCGTTGCGGCCTGGTCCTTTTCCGCCATCTTGATTTGTTGTTATCCGGAGTATGCATCGAGGAAGCACAATGAATCGTGCCCTGCGGTAGCATCGATGATTTGGTCGATGCGAGGGAGAGGGAAAGGGTCCTTCAGACAGGCCTTGTTAAGGTCTTTGAAATCAACACAAATGCGCTAGGATTTGTCCTTTTTTGGTACCATTACCAGGTTGGCTAGCCAGTCCGGATGTTTATATCTCTGATGAATCCGACTTCTAAGAGTTTGGCTTGCTCCTCTCCCATTACCTGTCTTTTGGGTTCGGATAATCACCGAAGAGCCTGTTTGACTGGCTTGAATCCTTTTAGGATGTTTAGGCTGTGTTCTGCCAGCCTGCGTGGGATTCCTGGCATGTCTGAAGGGTGCCAGGCGAAAATGTCCCAATTTTCCCGAAGGAATTCTCTTAGTGCGGCTTCTACATCAGGATTTAATTGTGCCCCGATGGAGGCCATCTTTGTGGGGTCCGTTGGATGGACCTGGAATTTGACTACTTTGTCCGCTGGTTTAAAGGAGGTGGACTTGGACCTCTTATCGAGTATCACATTGTCCCTATCCACCGTGGAACGCAGCGCAGTAAGTTCCTCTGCCGCTAGGGCTTCGGATAATGCCTCTAGGGCTAGTGCGGCTGTCTTATTTTCAGCACGGAGTGCTATATCTGGATCACTGGCGAGAGTGATTATTCCATTGGGCCCGGGCATTTTGAGCTTCATGTACCCGTAATGGGGTATAGCTTGGAAGATTGTGAATGCCTCTCGCCCTAACAAGGCGTGATATCCGCTACCGAATGGGGCCACTTGGAATGTGACCTCTTTGGACATGTAGTTGTCCGGCGAGCCGAACACTACGTCTAGTGTGATTTTTCTTGTGCAGCGTACTTCTCGACTAGGGATTATTCCCCTGAAGGTTGTGCTGCTTCGCTCAATGCGGCTCTAGTCAATTTCCATTTTTTGAAGGGTTTCCTCGTAGATGAGGTTTAATCCGCTGCCGCCATCCATGAGCACCTTGGTAAGACGAAAGCCATCCACTATCGGATTGAGGACAACGCGGTTGGTGCTCGAGCTGTTCGGAATTTAGGTTCATCGCTGGCATTGAAGGTGATAGCCGTGTCGCTCCATGGATTTGTTGTTGCTACTTGGTAGACTTCGGCGAGGCTGCGCATTGTTCGTTTCCGCATGTTATTTGATGCGAAAGTCTCGAAGAATGTTAGCACCGTACTGGTACTGTTGGGCTGATTGCCCTGGGCTAGAAAGCCTTCGCCACTTTTGGCCACCTGCCGTAGTATCCAACATGCTCGAAGGCTATGTGTTGGAGTGGCGCCCTCCGTACTGTGGATTTTGCAGGGTCCGTTGAGCCATCCCTCCAGTACGGTTCCATGCCCTTTAGGGTGTTTTTGCTTTTTGGTTTTTAACCCAGGTGCTTGAGTATGACGCACCCTTTTGTTCCGGACTGGGGTTGTATTCAGGGCCGGATTGTCCCAAAACATAGTTTTGGTTTTCCAGGCACTCTCCATCGCACAGTATTTTTCTGAAATGGTCGCTAGGTCGGTGAAGCGTGTAACTTCGCGATGACTTATGGCGTTCATGATTCCCTTGTCCGTGCAATTGTTGCAGAAAATTGTAATCGCGCTTTCTTCACGGCAGTCCTTTATCCTGTTCATAACCAGGAGGAATCTGGCCCAGTAATGATGTACTGTTTCATCGGGCTCTTGCCGTATTTGAGATAGACCGCTTATGTTTGGGTGGGCGGGTGGAATTAAATTCGGAACCCCGCCCGATCTGAGGCTCAAAGGCCAAGAAGTTTCCGGATTTGGAAGCTTGGGTTGTTGGATGTTTTCCAACAAATCTGGTCCGATGCCTGACTTTAGGTTCAGTATTTGATTGACATCCGTCCCTCCGCGGGAATCCAGCATGGAGGGATCGGGAATCCGGACATAGCTGGTTTTTCACATAGAAGAAGAGTCGCCGCATTGTTCCTCTACCACGACAACGTGGTGGTTAGCCTGGGGAGAGTTAATTTCTCTCAGATCGGTTTTAAGCCCAATCTGGTCGAAGTCTGTAGCGACTCCCAGGGCGGTGATGTGATCCAAGAGCTCGTTTACGAAGGAGAGCTCAATCGGATCTAGCTGCTCGGCGAATTCTGAGCTGACATGAAGATCACTTTTGATGACCTGAGAGGTCATTGTCGGAGCGATGGCCGAACAGGCGGTCATAAGAAAACCACCTAGCCGGATAGTTTGGCCGGCGGCCAAAGCTCCCTTGACGAAGGCGCCGTCTTTAAAGATGGGAAGAGGCATCCTTCCTGATTGCGACGGCACAGAGGAACTCTCAATGAAAGCACCAATGTCGGTGTCAAAACCGGCGGATCTCGGGTAGGGGGTCCCGAACTGTGATTCTAGGCGGATGGTAACAGGAGACAAGGGACACGATGTTTTACCCATGTTCGGGCCCTCTTGATGGAGGTAAAACCCTACGTCCTGCTTGATTAATATTGATGATGTGTGTTACAAGAGTAGATCTACCACGAGATCAAGGAGGCTAAACCCTAGAAGCTAGCCTATGGTATGATTGTTGTTCGTCCTACGGACTAAAGCCATCCGGTTTATATAGACACCGGAGAGGGCTAGGGTTACACAGAGTCGGTTACAATGGTAGGAGATCTACATATCCGTATCGCCAAGCTTGCCCTCCACGCCAAGGAAAGTCCCATCCGGACACGGGACGAAGTCTTCAATCTTGTATCTTCATAGTGTTGGAGTCCGGCCGATGATGGTAGTTCGGCTATCCGGACAACCCCTAGTCCAGGACTCCCTCACCCTGGCTATGCTTCCCTCTGGACGTGCATGTTGCGAACATATCCTTTGATGACACCATTCATCCTTTCGAACGGCATCATGCTGTGCAGGAACGTTGGCCCGAATTGGATGATATCCTCCAAGATATGGACCAGCAAATGCACCATGACGTCGAAGAATGCGGGCGGGAAGTACATCTCAAGCTCGCATAGTATCACCACGCTCTCTTCCTGTAGCCTTCTGAGTTGCCTCACGCCAACCGACTTCCGAGAGATGACGTCAAAAAAGTTGCATAGGCCAAATAGCATTTCACGGACGTGCGCGTCCATGATCCCACGGATTGCAACTGGAAGTATCCGCGTCATCAACACGTGACAGTCGTGAGACTTCATCCCGCTGAAATTCTGCTTCGCTGGGTCTAGGTATCTGCTTATCTTCCCCGCGTAACCGTAAGGAAGTTTTACTCCTACAAGGCAGGTGAAAAACTGATCGATCTCCTCCTGACTTAGAGTGAAGCACGCGGGAGGGTAGTCATTTCCGGTCTCCTTGGCCCTTTTCCCTTTGCGATGACTTTCTGTGTCCTGCTTCGCCTCATCATCATCATCATCATTAGCGTGAAGCTCCTCCCTGATGCCCATTGATTTCAAGTCTGCCCTTGCTTTCGGCCCATCTTTGGTCCTCTCTGGCATGTTGAGCAGGGTACCAAGCAGACTCTCGCACACGTTCTTCGTGATGTGCATGACATCAAGGCTGTGAGGCACACGGTGGATCTTCTAGTACGGCAAGTCCAAAAAATTAGACCTCATTTTCCACACCTTCAGCAGTGGCTCTGGTGCCTTTCGCTTCTTTCCCGGCAGTGGGCAATCTTTCCAATTTTTCAATAGCTCATCTATTTCCTCGCCGCTCCTCATACGCGAGCGTCTTCGGGGTTCGGTTTCACCATCGAACAGATCCTTGCGTTTCCTCCATAGGTCATCGTCGTGAAGCCACCTTCGATGTCCCATGAAAATGGTTTTCAAAGACCCGGGATCTCTATCTAGCTGGCGATACGTTGTGTCATCCATGCACCTGACGCATCTAGAAAATCCGTGGACCACCTGCCCCGCGAAATATCCGTAACCGAGATAGTCATGCACCGTCGTGAGCAGTGCGGCTCTCATAGGGAAATATTCTTTCTCTGCGGCATCCCACGTATTGGCTGTCTTTTTCCATAGCGTGTCTAGCTCCTGTTTCAGCAGCCCCAGATACAGATTGATGTTGTTCCCTAGTTGTTTCGGCCCTTCAATTAGCATACTCATGTGAATGTACTTCCTCTTCATGCACAACTAGGGGGGAAGGTTGTAAATCCACACATACACAGGCCAGGTGCTATGTGTGCTTCTCTGGCTGCCAAACGGATTGACTCCATCGGTCCTCGCACCCAGCACGATGTTCCTTGGATCCTTCCCAAATTCCAGGTGTTCGAAGTTCAACGCTTGCCACTGGCTCGCATCCTTAGGGTGACTCAGCAGCTTGTCTTTTTTATTTATCTCTGGATCATTTGCGTCATCTTATCGCTTCTTCTCCTCCCTATCCGCGTGCCAACGTAGGTGCTTTGCTACCTTAGGGTCCGCGCAATACCGCTGCAGATGAGGAGTGATCGAAAAGTACCACACCACTTTTCGAGGAGCTTTCTTCCTCTTCTTGTATCGAGTGACACCGCACACTGGACATATGGTAGACTCCGCGTGCTCGTCCCGATAAATGATGCAATTGTTCACGCACACATGGTAATTCACGTGCGGTAAATCCAGAGGACACACAATTTTCTTCACCTCCTCGAAACTGGTCGGGCACTTGTTCCCCTTGGGAAGACGTTCGTGCCAGAATGACATGTTCTTGTCGAAGCATGCGTCGGTCATTTTGTGTTTTACCTTCATCTCCAGAGCCATGAGCGTTACTTTCAGGCGGGTATCCTCGGGCCTGCAGCCTTCATACAATGGAGTAACCGCGTCTATCTCCAGTTGATCCAGCTTGGCTTTCTCTCGGGCGGCAGCTCTTGCGTTATCCGTCTTCTTGAGAAGTAGCTCTTGAATATGAGTGTCCTGCACCCAGCCCATCGATGGTCCATTGTCGTCTGCTCCACCGGCATCTTCATGATCATGCCCTTCGTCTGCTCCGGCATTTTCCTCATCATCATGTACGGCATCTTCTACATGATGACTCTGTATCGCATCACTGTCATGATCATGTCCTGGAGATTCTTTGTCTTCTCGCCCGCCCGAGCCGCGGTGGTTGTCTTGCTGCCCTTCCTCATTTCTCGTCCGCCCCCCATGGACGACTTCATAGTCATCTTCATCACCTTGCCACCGATATCCATCCATGAAACCACGCAAGAGCAGGTGGTCCCGCACCTGCCCGGAATCCGGATCCACAATAAGGCTCTTCAGCTTGCATCTTTGACACGGACATCTTATCTCTGTCTCGTTCTTTTGAAGCATCTCGGCCTTCGCGGAGCTCAAAAACCTACGATGCCTTCAGTCATCGTGCGGACCATGGTCGCCTGCGTGGTAGAGCAAAAGGATATTTTAGAACCAAGAAAAAAGTTGGCATGACTTTCCCTAAAAATAGGACCAAAAAGAATGCATAGTGCCAAAATTCTCGCCGAAACGGAAATGAATCAACATTCCGGCAAAATATTGGCAACTATCGCATTTCAAATACCGGTACCTGCAAACACAAACATATATGCAACACCACAAACATACATAGATCTAGCTAGGCCATAAAAAGGGCATGTGCACGTTGTTGGAGGGAGAACAACATAAAGATATCCTCCCCCTTACTTACCTATCAAAAAAGGTAATTTAACCACTTAATTTGGATGAATGTATGGTGCAAATGAGGTGAGGAGGAGGAGGCAGCCGAGACAAGCTTGGAGGAGGAGGTGGAGAGAATGAAGTGGGGAAAGTGAGTGGGTAGGTGTGGCTGTCCAAAATATCTAGCTGGTCCCAAGTTACTAATGGCGCACCACCTACAAATGCGCCATTAGTAACCCTGGTTACTAATGGCGCACCTACTGGTAGTGCACCATTACTAGTTTTGCAAAAAAAATAAAAAAATATACTAATGGCGCACCAGGGCACAGTGTGCCATTACTAGTTTAAAGTAGTAATGGCGCACTATTCCCTGGTGCGCCATTAGTAGTTTTGCAAAAAAAAATAGTAGTGGCGCGGTGTGTGGCTGGTGCGCCATTACTAGTTACAGCTAGTAATGGCGCACTGTGCCATGGTGCGCCATTAGTATGTTTAGAAAAAAAGTTTTTGTTACTAGTGGCGCACCATGTGTCTGGTGCGCCATTAGTGTCTTTCACACTAGTGGCGCACCAGCACATGGTGTGCCATTACTATATAGTAGTGGCGCACCATATGTCCGGTGCGCCATTAGTGGCCATTTCATCTATAGCCCTTTTCCTAGTAGTGGAGAGTTGGTCGCTGTTCGCGAGGTACTAAAATCTTTAAATATTTTTTCCGCTTAAGGCGAGGAATCGGCCTTGCCTGATTTAGGCGTGTATAACGCCCCAGTTCGGCTTTGCGAATACTAGGAGCTTCGCCGAAATTTAAAATTATAGACTTCTATGGCCAAGTGAGAGTTATAGAGCCGAATAGTCTGATTGTCTGGTTCGCTGCGCTAAACACCTCCTTAAAGGACCAAAAAATTGGAAAAAGAGTGTTTAGGTTTTCCACGAACACCCATTACTAGTTACAAGGGGGCGGAAGCCAATGACTGGCCTACTTTCAGATTTTAATAAACGGACGCAGAGAAGGTAATATTTTAAATCAAACAAAGTGTTATATAGCACAATCAAACTCGTCCTCATATTACACAGACGACATGAGTACCTTTACTAAAAAATAATGTTCTTAGGACATTCATTCGGCACAAGCCGAGCGCCTTTCATAACGCCATTATAATACATTTCGGGGTAGCGATGCTCCTTGCCCTTCGGGGGTCCATCCTTCACGAGCTTCTCAGCATCCAGTTTCGCCCAATGCATCTTCGTGCGGGCAAAGGCCCGTCGGGCACCCTCAATACATACAGACTGCTTGATAACTTCTAGCCGTGGACAGGCATGCACTGATACGTCTCCGTCGTATCTATAATTTTGGATTGTTTCATGCCAATATTCTTCAACTTTCATATACTTTTGGTAACTTTTTATACTATTTTTGGGACTAACATATTGATCCAGTGCCCAGTGCCAGTTCCTGTTTGTTGCATGTTTTATGTTTCGTAGAAAACCAATATCAAACGGATTCCAAACGGGATAAAAATGGACGGAGAATTATTTTGGAGTATTTGGAATTTTTCGGAGGAAGAATCAACGCGAAACGGTGCCCAAGGTGGCCCCAGATAGGGGGGCGTGCCCCAGGGAGGCAGGCGCGCCCTGGACTTTCGTGGGCCACCCGTAAGGCGGTTGATGCCCTTCCTTTGCCGCAGGAAAGCTAATTTTACAAGAAAAATCTGGGCGAAAGATTCACCCCAATCGGAGTTACGGATCTCCAGATATAAAGGAAACGGTGAAAAGGTAGAATCGGAGAACGCAGAAACAGAGAGATAGATCAAATCTCGAAGGGGCTCTCGCCCCTCCCAAGCCATGGGAGCCAAGGACCAGAGGGGAAACCCTTCTCCCATCTAGGGAGGAGGTCAAGGAAGAAGAAGAAGAAGGGGGCCTCTCTCCCCCTTGCTTCCGGTGGCGCCGGAGCGCTGCCGGGGGCCATCATCATCACCGCGATCTCCACCAACACCGCCGTCATCTTCACCAACATCTCCATCACCTTCCCCCATCTATATCCAGCGGTCCACTCTCCTGCAACCCGCTGTACCCTCTACTTGAACATGGTGCTTTATGCTTCATATTATTTTCCAATGATGTGTTGCCATCCTATGATGTCTGAGTAGATTTTCGTTGTCCTACTGGTGATTGATGAATTGCTATGATTGGTTCAATTTGCTTGTGGTTATGTTGCTGTCCTATTGTGCCCTCCGTGTCGCCCAAGCATGAGGGAGTACCGCTGTAGGGTGTTGCAATACATTCATGATTCGCTTATAGTGGGTTGCTAGAGTGACAGAAGCTTAAACACGAGTAAGGGGATTGTTGCGTATGGGCTTGAAGGGTGGACCAATATATCTTAATGCTATGGTTGGGTTTTACCTTAATGAACGTTAGTAGTTGCGGACTGCTTGCTAATAGTTCCAATCATAAGTGCATAGAATTCCAAGTCAGGGATGACATGTTAGCAGTGGCCTCTCCCACATAAAACTTGCTATCGGTCTAGTAACGTAGTCAATTGCTTAGGGACACTTTCATAACTCCTACCACCAGTTTTCCACACTCGATTTATTTACCTTTTTTGCATCTTTATCTAAACAGCCCCTAGCTTTTATTTACATGCTCTTTATTATCTTGCAAAGCTATCCAACAACACCTACAAAGTACTTCTATTTCATACTTGTTCTAGGTAAAGCGAACGTCAAGCGTGCGTAGAGTCGTATCAGTGGCCGATAGAACTTGAGAGAGTATTTTTCTACCTTTAGCTCCTCGTTGGGTTCGACACTCTTACTTATCGAAAGAGGCTACAACTATCCCGTATACTTGCGGGTTATCAAGACCTTTTTCTGGCGCCGTTGCCGGGGAGTCATAGAGTGGGGTGAATATTCTCGTGTGTGCTTGTTTGCTTTATCACTAAGTAATTTTTATTTGATGTTCTTAGTTTTTTTCTATCTTTTGTTATGGGTAGGAAACGTAAAATACCAAAAAAATTAGTTGTACCTACTGCACCAATGGTTGAAGAACCACTCAAAATCTATCACACTATTGAAGCTTTTTACTTGGATCATCTTTGATCCCTTTGTGCTCATGCTGAAACCCCAACTAGCTTAGTTGAGGGCAAATCTTTAGATGAGCATGCTTGTTATGTGCTACACCGTATATCGGAAAAAGGGAAACTATTATGGGATCAAATTCAACGTTTGCAATGCTATGCTTGGACTTTATGTGAATTATATGATGTTACTTGTTGTTCTGAAAACCCTAAGAAACATCTTCCCTACAAATGCTTGTTTAGTGATAATGGAATCGTATCTTCATATGCTAAGGGTGTTTATAATTACTATGATGTTCAACAAATTGAAGAATTTGTTGCTTTTAAGGGTGCTTATGAAATTGCTTCTTTGATTGAAAAGTATGGTGCTACTCTTTACAAATCTGCAAGTTTTGGCATACTTGAATATTGTTATGATAATTATGCTTATAATGCCTATGTTAAACTATATATTGAGGCCTACCCCGCTGTCCAAGAAGAGACTAATATTTTGTAGGAAGCTATGGAAGAAGAAATTGATGAAACTGTGAGCTCATTGGATGAAAAAGATGATGAGGAGAGCGAAGAACAAAATGAGGAAGAGCGGATTGATCACTCGTGCCCACCTTCTAATGAGTGTAACTCTTCAACTCATACATTGTTGAATTCCCATTCGTGCTTACCAAAGGATGATTGCTATGATAATTGCTATGATCCCTTGAATTTGTTTGAAATATCCCTTTTTGATGATGCTTGCTATGCTTGTGGCCAAGATGCCAATATGAATTATGCTTATGGAGGTGAACTTGCTATAGTTCCTTATGTTAAACATGAAATTGTTGCTATTGCACCCACGCATGATAGTCCTATTATCTTTTTGAATTCTCCAAACTACACTGTATTGGAGAAGTTTGTGCTTATTAAGGATTATATTGATGGGTTGCCTTTTACCATTGCACATGATGATTTTGATGAATGCAATATGCATGTGCTTGCTGCTCCTACTTGCAATTATTATGAGAGAGGAACTATTTCTCCACCTCTCTATGTTTCCCATACTATGAAATTGCAAGAAACTGCTTATACTATGCGTTGGCCTTTATTATGTGTGCATGAATTGTTCTTTTATGACATACCGATGCATAGGAAGAGAGTTAGACTTCGTTGTTTCTTGATATATCATACTTTGTGCTCACTACTAAATTACAAATCATTGTTAATTAAAATTTGCTTTGATATACCTTGGGATCCGGGTGGATCCATTACTTGAGCACTATATGCCTAGCTTAATGGCTTTAAAGAAAGCGCTGCTAGGGAGACAACCCGGAAGTTTTAGAGAGTCATTTATTTCTGTTATGTTCTTTTATATAGTTTTAAAACAAAAAAATAAAGATGGGAACCTAAAAACTTTTCAAAAAGGAAAGTGAAAGTAAGAAAGACAAGCATTGTTGAAGTGGGAGAGCTCCTTGAACTTTGTTCATGCTGACGGTAACTTTGTGAATCTTGATTACAGAAACTTTTCATCAAAAATAATTATCCCCTTGTATAATTCCATTGTATTATAAAAAGAATGTGCCAAGGTTTGCCTTTAGGATGTTTACAATGCTTGTTGTTTTGTACGATGCAGGACAGAAACTTTAGCTATAGTGCGAGATTTTACATTTTTAAATGGAACGTCAAATGGTTCTGATTACTTTTGCAATGTCTTGCCATCCAACTTGTTAATTTTTCCTAATTTTTGTAGAATTTTTGGGGTACCATAAGTATGGTGGATGTTCAGATTGCTACAGACTGTTCTGTTTTTGACAGATTCTGTTTTTAATGCAAAGTTTGCTTGTTTTGATGAAACTATCAATTTATATCAGTGGATTAAGCCATGAAAAAGTTATATTACAGTAGACACAATGCAAAAACAAAATATGAATTGGTTTTCAACAGTACTTAGAGTGGTGATTTGCTTTATTATACTAACGGATCTTTCCGAGTTTTCTGTTGAAGTTTTGTGTGGATGAAGTGTTTAATCGAGGAGGTTTCGATATGAGGAAAAGGAAGAGAGGCAAGAGATCAAGCTTGGGGATGCCCAAGGCACCCCAAGTAAATATTCAAGGAGACTCAAGCGTCTAAGCTTGGGGATGCCCCGGAAGGCATCCCCTCTTTCTTCAACAAGTATCGGTATGTTTTCGTATTCGTTTCCTTTATGCATTATGTGCTAGTCTTGGAGCGTCTTTTGCATTTAGTTTTCACTTTTCTTTTATGCACCATGCTGGTATGAGATAGTCCTTGGTTGATTTATAGAATTTCTCATTGCACTTCACTTAAATCTTTTGAGTATGGCTTTATAGAATGCTTCATGTGCTTCACTTATATCATTTGAAGTTTGGATTGCCTGTTTCTCTTCACATAGAAAATTGCCATTTGTAGAATGCTCTTTTGCTTCACTTATATTTTTTAGAGCGTGGGCATATCTTTTGTAGAAATAATTAAAATCTCTTGCTTCACTTATATCTATTTAGAGAGATGATAGGTATTGGTCATTCACATGGTTAGTCATAAAATCCTACATAAGACTTGTAGATCACTGAATATGATATGTTTGATTCCTTGCAATAGTTTTGCGATATAAAGGTGGTGATATTAGAGTCGTGCTAGTTGCGTAATTGTGAAATTGAGAAATATTTGTGTTGAGGTTTGCAAGTCCCGTAGCATGCACGTATGGTGAACCGTTATGTAAAGAAGTTGGAGCATGAGGTGCTTTTTGATTGTCTTCCTTATGAGTGGCAGTCGGGGACGAGCGATGGTCTTTTCCTACCAATCTATCCCCCTAGGGGCATGCGTAGTAGTACTTTGCTTCAAGGGATAAGTTGGCTTTTGCAATAAGTATATGAATTCTTTATGACTAATGTGAGTCCATGGATTATGCGCACTTTTACCTTTCCATCATTGCTAGCCTCTCTGGTACCATGCATTGCCCTTTCTCACCTCCAGAGTCGGTGCAAACTTTGCCGGTGCATCCAAACCCCGTGATATGATACGCTCTATCACACATAAGCCTCATTATATCTTCCTCAAAACAGCCACCATATCTACCTATTATGGCATATCCATAGCCATTCCTAGATATATTGCCATGCAACTTCCATCATCATCATATACATGACTTGAGCATTTATTTTCATATTGCTTTGCATGATCGTAAGATAGCTAGCATGATGTTTTCATGGCTTGTCCATTTTTCGATGTCATTGCTACGCTAGATCATTGCACATCCCGGTACACTGCGGAAGCATTCATATAGAGTCATAGTTGTAATATTGAGTTGTAAGTAAATAAAAGTGTGATGATCATCACTATTAGAGCATTGCCCCAGTGAGGAAAGGATGATGGAGACTATGATTCCCTCACAAGTCGGGATGAGACTCCGGACTTTATGAAAAATAAAAGAGGCCAAAGAAGCCCAAATAAAAAAGAGGCCAAAGAAGCCCACCAAAAAGAAAGAAATAATATAAAAAATAAAAAAATTAGAGAAAAAGAGAGAAGGGGCAATGTTACTATCCTTTTACCACACTTGTGCTTCAGAGTATCACCATGTTCTTCATAGAGAGAGCCTCCTATGCTTTCACTTTCATATACTAGTGGGAATTTTCATTATAGAAATTGGCTTGTATATTCCGATGATGGGCTTCCTCAAACGCCCGATGTCTTCATGAGCAAGCAAGTTGGATGCACACCCACTTAGTTTCTAGTTTGAGCTTTCATACACTTATAGCTCTTAGTGCATCCGTTGCATGGCAATCCCTACTCACTCACATTGATGTCTATAGATGGGCATCTCCATAGCCCGTTGATACGCCTAGTTGATGTGAGACTATCTTCTCCCTCTTTTTGTTCTCACAACCACCACCATATACCACCATAGTGCTATGTCCATGGCTTGTGCTCATGTATTGCGTAAGAGTTGAAAAAGCTGAAGCGCGTTAAAAAGTATGAACCAATTGCTCGGCTCGTCATCGGGGTTGTGCATGATGGGAGCATTTTGTGTGACGAAGATGGAGCATAGCCAGACTATATGATTTTGTAGGGATGAGCTTTCTTTGGCTATGTTATTTCGATAAGACATAATTGCTTGGTTGGTATGCTTGAAGTATTATTGTTTTTATGTCAAATGATAGACTATTGCTTTGAATCACTCGTATCTTAATATTCATGCCATGATTAGACATATGATCAAGATTATGCTAGGTAGCATTCCACATCAAAAGTTATCTTTTTTATCATTTACCTACTCGAGGACGAGCAGGAATTAAGCTTGGGGATGCTGATACGTCTCCATCGTATCTATAATTTTTGATTGTTCCATGCCAATATTCTTCAACTTTCATATACTTTTGGCAACTTTTTATACTATTTTTAGGACTAACATATTGATCCAGTGCCTAGTGCCAGTTCCTCTTTGTTGCATGTTTTATGTTTTGTAGAAAACCAATATCAAACGGAGTCCAAACGGTATAAAAATAGACGGAGAATTATTTTGGAATATTTGGGATTTTTCGGAGGAAGAATCAACATGAAACGGTGTCCAAGGTGGCCACGAGATAGGGGGCGTGCCCCAGGGAGGCAGGCGCGCCCTGGCCTCTCGTGGGCCACCCGTAAGGCGGTTGATGCCCTTTTTTGCCGCAAGAAAGCTAATTTTACAAGAAAAATCTGGGCGAAAGATTCACCCCAATCGGAGTTACGGATCTCCAGATATAAAGGAAACGGTGAAGGGGTAGAATCGGAGAACGCAGAAACAGAGAGATAGATCCAATCTCAAAGGGGCTCTCGCCCCTCCCAAGCCATGGGAGCCAAGGACCAGAGGGTAAAGCCTTCTCCCATCTAGGGAGGATGTCAAGGAAGAATAAGAAGAAGGGGGCCTCTCTCCCCCTTGCTTCCGGTGGCGCCGGAGCGCTGCCGGGGGCCATCATCATCACCGCGATCTTCACCAACACCGTCGTCATCTTCACCAACATCTCCATGACCTTCCCCCATCTATATCCAGCGATCCACTCTCCTGCAACCCTCTATACCCTCTACTTGAACATGGTGCTTTATGCTTCATATTATTTTCCAATGATGTGTTACCATCCTATGATGTCTGAGTATATTTTCGCTGTCCTACTGGTGATTGATGAATTGCTATGATTGGTTTAATTTGCTTGTGGTTATGTTGCTGTCCTATTGTGCCCTCCGTGTCGCGCAAGCGTGAGGGAGTACCACTATAGGGTGTTGCAATACATTCATGATTCGCTTATAGTGGGTTGCTAGAGTGACAGAAGCTTAAACACGAGTAAGGGGATTGTTGCGTATGGGATTGAAGGGTGGACCAATATATCTTAATGCTATGGTTGGGTTTTACCTTAATGAATGTTAGTAGTTGCGGACTGCTTACTAATAGTTCCAATCATAAGTGCATAGAATTCCAAGTCAGGGATGGCATGTTAGCAGTGGCCTCTCCCACATAAAACTTGCTATCGGTCTAGTAACGTAGTCAATTGCTTAGGGACACTTTCATAACTCCTACCACCACTTTTCCACACTCGCTTTATTTACTTTTTTTGCATCTTTATCTAAACAGCCCCTAGCTTTTATTCACATGCTCTTTATTATCTTGCAAAGCTATCCAACAACACCAACAAAGTACTTCTAGTTTCATACTTGTTCTAGGTAAAGCGAACGTCAAGCGTGCATAGAGTCATATCAGTGGCCGATAGGACTTGACAGAGTATTTGTTCTACCTTTAGCTCCTTGTTGGGTTCGACACTCTTACTTATCAAAAGAGGCTACAACTATCCCATATACTTGCGGGTTATCATGCACCATCCGCTTCACCAGGCCAAAATAGCTGCCGGGCAGGGGCTCGCCAGGCCACATCCAGACTATGAGGTCCCTCATGGCCTGTTCGGCCGCATTATGGAGTTCGACCAGCTGCTTCAGTTGGTCACTCAGAGGCATCGGATGTTCGGCCCCAGTATATTGGGACTAGAACAGCTTCTCCGTAGAGCTCCCCTCTTCAGCGCGATAGCACTCCGCGGCATCCAAAATGCTGTGTGGCAGATCTGCGAATGCCCCTGGAGAACTCTGGATTCGTGTAAGTAAAAGAAATGACTCCTCCACATGCTTGCTTTGCATAAAGAATGCCTTACCCTCCGCTATCTCCTTGGCCGCCTGGATTTCTTGGAGGGCCTTTTGGGCTTCGGCCTTGGCGTCGGCCACGCTCTGGAGGGCCTTCGCAACCTCAGACGCTTGCGTCTTGTAGTCATGCTCCAGGGAGTCGAACTTCTTGCCGAGCTCCTAGAGCTCCTACTGTAACCCTCCCACCTGGGCATCTTGCTTCTCCCGCTCGGTGCGCTCCGTATCCGCCTTGGCTTCGGCCGCGGACAGCGCTTCCTTCAGGGCCGCCACTTCGGTCGTGGTTCCTATCAAAAGGCCATGATGCTTTTTAGCATCACCAACTTTTTATCTTCTATACGACATATGGACGGGGTTTCACTTACCTTTGTTCTCCTCGAGCCACTTCTTCACGAGGCCGAGCTCTTCTTCGGCCTGCCCCAGTTGATGCTTGAGTCCGGCAACCTCAGCCGTGCGCGCAGCGGCGGTCAACAGCAATGCCTGTTTGATTCATATAGACAAGTATTATTAGCTTCCAGCGGTTTTTTGTTAACCCTCCGTTTGGCTTTTATTTCCGAACACCAACCAGAGTATCAGGGGCTACTGTCTATTGGGTGATATTTCCTCACACTTTTTTACCTCAAAGCCTGTTAGCAGGCTGGCGCAGGCTTCGGTCAATCCGCTCTTGGCGAACCGAACCTTCTCAATCACTGTACCCATAAGTGTACGGTGTTCATCCTCGATGGAAGCGCCTCGAAGCCCTTCCAACAAATTATCTGATGCCTCCGGCTGAGGGGAGGTCATCGGCATGGCCGGCTCGCCCTCCTTCGCAAGGGACTGCTTACTGGAATCCGGAACCTTTGTAGGCTCCAGCGCAGTAACCGGCTGGTAGCCAGACTTGTTGTGGCTCCCGTCAGCATACTGCCTGGGGTTCTCACCCCCCATGTGTCCGTCGCCCGAGATTTTGCATTCGGGCATCTCCGGAACCATCGCCTCCTGCTCTGGCATCCTCCGGGACAACACCTCGGTGTCATCCACAGGTCATGGGGAGGTTGCCGTCGGGAGTGAATTCATCTCCGACTCATTCAGAGACTCCTCCGAAGAGGACTCCTCGAGATCGGACCCGGCCGGACTGCATATACGTGCTCGGCATCAATACAAACCATGAGCTCAAAGTAGCATGTAAAATATTATGGAATGCGTATACTTACGGCCTCACCCGGGGTTTGCCCCTGGGCAGCCACTCGTCGCTGAAAGCGGCGGTAGTGGAGTGATCTGGAAAGGACGCCTTTCCCTTCTTCGGTGTCCCGGCCTCCCCCGACGTGGCGGCCTTCCTTTTCTTCTCCTCCCTAGCACAGGGAGGATGCATCTCTTCATGTTTTCCCCCGTCTTCGTGGGGGGGGGGGGGGATCTTCCTCGTCGTTTTCGGATGACGACTCTATCATGACCTTGCACCGGGGACCTTTTCTGGTCCCCACGGCCACCTTCTTTGACCCTTCGGCCCCCTCAGTTCAGGCGCCCTTCTTCTTCCTCTCCTCCCCTTTGTGGGAGGAGTGCGCCTCATCATCTTCTGGCGAGGCGTCTGGTGCGGCCTCGCGCCGGAGACCCTTCCGAGTCCCTGCGGCCTTCTTTTCGGCCTTTTTCTCCGACACCTTGTAAGGCGCCGGAACCAGCATCTCCGCTAGGAGTGCGCCTATTGGGACCTCAGGCAGTGGAGCCGGATAGTCAATCCGCTCCACCTTCTCCACCCAATCCTGTTTGGTCAGCATAGTGACCTGAGAATCCTTCCACGAATGTACTAGGAAGGAAACATCTTGTAATAACCAGAGGACTTAACGGACTAGCGAGGCGCCTTGCGCTGAGCCCCTGGTCCTCGGAAAGGGGAAGAGGAACTTCGCCAGTCTTGAACAGCACCTTCCAGATTTCTTTGTGCGTTGTGTCGAAGAGCTCTAGCAGCATCTGGTGTTCGGCCGGGTTGAACTCCCACATATCAAATGCCCGTCTTTGACACGGGAGAATCCGGCAAATGAGCATGACCTAGACCATGTTGACAAGCTTGATCTTCTTGTCCCTCATACTTCTGATGCAGGTCTCGAGTCCGGTCAGCTCCGTTGGTTCGCCCTAGGCCAGGCCCTTCTTCTCCTAGGAAGTGAGCCGCATGGGGATTCCAGATCTGAATTTGCGGGCCGCCACCCAGTTGGCGTCGTGCGGCTCAGTGATGTAGAACCACCCTGATTGCCACCCCTTTATGGTCTCCATGAAGGAGCCATCGAGCCATGTAACACTGGGCATTTTTCCCACCATGGCACCTCCGCACACCGCCTGTTGGCCGCTCACGATCTTTGGCTTCACGCAGAAGATTTTCAACCATAGGCCGAAGTGAGGCTTGATGCGGAGGAAGGGCTCGCACAAGACGATGAACACCGAGATGTTGAGGATGAAATTCGGGGCCAGATCGTGAAAATCTAGCCCGTACTAGTACATAAGCCCGTGGACAAACGGGTGGAGCGGAAATCCTAGTCCATGGACGAAATGAGGGAGAAATACTACTCTCTCCCGAGACTTCGGAGTGGGGGTAATCAGTCCCTCTGCCGGAAGCCTGTGCGCGATACTCTCAGCCAGGTATCCGTCCTCCCGAAGCTTGGTAATTTTCTCCTCTGTGACAGAGGAGGCCATCCACTTGCCTCCCTCTCCGGACATGATGTGGTCCTACGGAGAAGGTGAGAGCTTGGGCGCTGGAGCTCAAGGGTGCGAGAATGGATGAGAAAAGGAGGAAGAAGGCATGGGTGAAAATGGGAGATCTCCGTCCCTTTATAAAGGCGATGTAGAATGTGCGCCTCCCTGCTTGCCTCTCAAAATCTCTTATCTTCCCAAGCGCCTCGATTGATGGCGCTAGTTGGGTTACCCATACCCGTATTGATGGAGATCCCGCGATAAGGGGACACGATCTCTGCTTTGACAAGACATGCCAAAGAAACCGCCTCGCAATATGTGCGGAAGCAGGTTGTAAAAAATGGTTCGAAAAGAAACCGGACCGTGGCGTGATGTCACTTTTCGAAGAGTTGTCAGCAGATTAGGTTCGTGGGTTATTATTCTCTCTACGATGGTATATGGAATTTGACCTTGCAGCGCCGAAAACGGTCCTTGTGTTCAGAATTTATCTTGGAGTATTTAGAGATGGAACTCGCCTCGCAATGCCGAAGACAATCTATGCGCCGGACTCATCGTCATTGAAGCCTGGTTCAGGGGCTACTGAGGGAGTCCTGGATAAGGGGGTATCCGGACAGCCAGACTATATACTTTGGCGAGACTCTTGGACTATGAAGATACAAGATAGAAGACTTCGTCCAGTGTCCGGATGGGAGTCTCCTTGGCGTGGAAGGCAAGCTTGGCGATTCGGATGTAGATCTCCTCCTTTGTAGACTGACTCTGTGTAACCCTAGCCCCCTCCTGTGTCTATATAAACCGGAGGGTTTAGTCCATAGGGAACAACAATCATACCATAGGCTAGCTTCTAGGGTTTAGCCTCTCTGATCTCGTGGTAGATCAACTCTTGTAATATTCATATCATCAAGATCAATCAAGCAGGAAGTAGGGTATTACCTCCATCGAGAGGGCCCAAACCTGGGTAAACATCGTGTCCCCAGCCTCCTGTTACCATTAGCCTTAGACGCACAGTTCGGGACCCCCTACCCGAGATCCGCCGGTTTTGAAACCGACAGTTGGCACATATATGTTTTCCATGTATCAACTATTTATGTGAACACAACTGTGGCTGTTGCCATGTTGTCTTGAGGACAATGTGGCAAATTGGTTGTACTACATACCCAAATTTTTGTGCTTTGCCACGCTGATTCGTGGCAACTGATAGGATAATGTGGCATGGCAAAGTATAGTAACTATGTATTCTTGTCAGTTTCAGCAACTATGTGTACTTGATGGCAACTAATTTGCACATCAACTGTGTCAGATGCCATATATATGCTTTTCCATGTGGTAAGTTTTTTGTCTGAACACAGCATGTCTATTGTCATGTTATAGGCAGTATAATGTGGCAATTTCATTGTATGGCAGACCCAGTTTCGTGTTTTTGCCATGATGACCTTTGATATCCGAACATATTTTTGTCAGTACTATGATATGGCAACTCATTTTTGATATGAGGTCAGTGTGTGCGTTGCAATTTCAGGTTGTTCAGTACATGTTTTTCATCGTTTTTTTGAATTCTTTGTTGCATTTTTAACATGGCAATTACAACCTAGCACATTTTTGGCATTCAAGACATGGCAAGTCATTTTTGTATGAGGAGAAGGTGTGAGCTACCACATCTTATGTTTGTGCAGTGGGAGATTTGTGGCTTTCTTTCGTAATATATTGTGCTAACATGGCAACTTCAACATTTTTGTTTTTAAGTGCATTACGATCTGTTTCACTTTTTAAAATGAAACCAACGTGCTTAATTTCCACATTTATGTTTTCGACAATAATAGAGGGGGGGTTGCGTTTGTGTTCATGTGATGTTTGCATTCACTAGTTGCCATTTTCAATTGAGCCCATGTGGCAAGTACATTATGTTAGGTGGCAACTTCTTACTTCCTACATTTTCATTTCCACCCTGACAATTTGGTATGTTCTTACCTGAGCAGAATGGCTCGCGGTGATCATCAAAACGAGGATGATGATTTCTTAGATCCACCACAGCATAATTGGGCAACTAAACGGACAAAAGACGGCGACGAGGTAACTGTCCACACACCCTCCTCCTCCTGCACATGTTATTGGTTGCCACCTCGATCTTGCAGTCGTCTGTTATGAACTACAACTTCATGACAGTGAAAACATGGCAACAAATGATCATTTGTCTCTTTTTGTAGAAGAAGAAACGTACTCGCAACAGGGCCTCTCAGGAACGATTTACTTCATTGACTGACAGATTTACTGACGATCAGAAGGGAGCTGCTACTGAGATGGGTATGCAAGCTTTGATGGATGTCCGGTGCATGAATCTAGTCAACCATGTATGCGACTGGCTTGGTGATATCTATGACCCTGCCTCAAGGTAATTTGTGATTCCGGTACATGGAAGACTACCGTTGGATGAGGAATCCGTGTTCTGCACTCTGGGTGTGCCACATGGAGAGATCAAAGTCCCGTATGAGGTCAATAATAAGATTGAGGAAACGTTGTTCCCCCGTTTGTTTCCTGGGTTGTAATCCATGCTGGACACGACTTTCCTGGCAGATTCGCTGCAGGCCATGACAACCCATGGCGAGGTTTTTAAGATGAAACTACTCATGTACCTCATCTCATCTATTTTCGCGTCGACCCCTTCTCTTCGCCCAAGCAACAAATGCTTCCCCATCCTAGTGAATGATCTATCTTTACTCCATTATTTTCCTTCAATCTTTTGGCTCCGATGCCATGTGCAAGCTAGTCACTGGATAGTTTTTTGATGTTTTTTTGCATTTGATTTCTGATGCGGCAACTCGTTGTCCTGAAAATTGTGCGGTGCTGGCGAAACTGAAAGATGTGAAGAACATGAATTGGTGTAAGTTCATTGCCAACTTCCTGCATGGCGCATTCTCAAGCAAGATGTACCAGAAGGGTTGTCGACTTCATTTAATGGTATTTTTTTACCAGTCCTTTATGTCAACACTCTTTTTATCACCTTTATTCATGCATGGCAACTGCCATCATGATAATATGGCAACTGCCTTCATGAATATATGGCAACTGCCATCATGAATATATGGCAAGTGCCATCATGACAATATGGCAACTGCCATCATACTATGATAGCAACTAGCACATCCATATGGCAACTAGCACAAACAGATGGCAATTTCTTGTTTTCTCTTTTTCATGCACCTCAACTTGCTGATTGTATGACCATACATTAGCCTGTTTTTTCTTTTTGCAAAATACCATGATGGCAACTGATATTTCTTTCTTTTTAAAATTGTTTTACATCAGCTCATGTACGTCGACTGTCTGGATCTATCCACTGTGGATTTTATTGGGACAGGAGGCCCGCCGCCTACGCACAAGTTTGTTGTTTCTGTGTGGACGTACGACGCTGTCAAGGTTGTGCTTGCAGCAGACAGGGTAACTGATACCAAATATGGAAAACTGCAGGTTAGTTCTTGTTTCTTTCTCTACATGACATTCTTACATTTTTTGCGGCATAACATATGAAAAAATCGTCATGTGGCAACTGTTTTGTGGTTAACAAGAGATGACTACCTTTGTTAGCCATGGCGGTCTGCGCATGGCTTACATGTCTCACTCCACATGGCAACTCTGTCATCCGTACTGAAACTTATATTCTCGTCTTCTTTTTTTCTTGTTTTTTGCAATACATGAACTGTTAGTCAGTGTTAATCATTCTCTCTCACACACACATCCTAGCTATTTTTTTGGTTATTTCCAGCTGATGGCCAAGCATGCTATAGACTACAACGTGTTTTGGGGGCCTCAAAACTTTGGAAAGTGGATGGACGTGCACTCAGCTCCGTCTTGCCCTACTGAGGTAATCAAAGATATATACATATGGCTGCCTTGGATTTTTTTTTATCTCGTGCAAGTGAGTGTAATATGGTTGGTTATTGCTGCTTCTTTGTTTCTTTCACAGGCGAGGGCTCCTGTTGAGCATCTAATTGGGCAGCTTGCATCCGCAATGACCGGCTTGCTCGGGAAGTTGGTTGAGGGTTGGACGTCCCTTAACGGCTCTGACAGCAACGCGGTCGCGAGGCAGTTCACTCGGCCAACTGGTTGCCATGGCCGGTACGACTACAACAGTTCCCAAGAGCCTGCTGACACACAAGATGAACTAGATGGAGACGCTGGTCTCAACAAGGAGGACAAAGATGACATCGAGAACGTGCAACACGATAGCGATGATGACGAACTTGTTGAAGTTCGTGCAGGTGGTAAGAAGGGCAAGGATGCACCAGATGTCCCCCCACCAGACAAAGTCAAGGAACATAGGGCTGCGAGAGGCGAGCGGGTGTTGCCCTCAAAGAGGGGGAGGGCTCCAGAGGATGATGGGCAGGGTTCCCTTAGCAAGAGGTCTAGGACCGATCCCGTAGCTGCTAGGAGGAGGTTCGACCTTTTTTAGTGTATTGTGTTTGTTTTTGCTAAGTGTGACAATGAGATTGCTATCTGACAATTGCCACCTTTTTTTGCCTCCATCTTACACGTGTAGTGAGGTGACAGCTCGTGGACGGGTAGTTATGAATAAACAGGCACCAACGCCTACCCGTGCTTCTGCTCGTTTGAACAAAGGTGTCCCCATTGCCGGTGACACCCATTCCACCAGGCCATCTCCTCGTACGATGACATCCAACACCGGGGATCCTGTCGTGTTGCCAGACTTGAGAAAGCCAGTCAAGAAGTACGTTTTCCATGTTCTCTCATTGCCATATTGCTATATATTTTTTTCAATGCATCTGTTCAGCTTGCCACATGGGTTTCTATCATCAGTCCCACATGGCAACTGTTGTTTTTAAAATGATCTCACTCCTTTTTGACTGCATGGCAACTCCTACTTGTTTTTGCATGACAACTGCTATCTAGGCCAAACGGCAACTCTTTTTGTACCTGCATGGTAACTTCCATCTTTGCATTGGTCTGTGTGCTCACCACATACCTAGTTTTCAAATTGCATTCCTGGCAGATCAGGCATTTTTATCGTTCTTTCAAGTTTGCTAGCATGGCAACTCTTGCTGGATTTGCATGGCAACTGCTAACTATGCCACATGGCAACTCTTATTCCACCTGCATGGCAACTACTAGCTTTTCCACCTACTTTTCATTTTTTTTCTTACATTTCTACCATGGAAAATATTTTTTGTTTGTTCTTAATACCTTTTTCATGTGCTTTGCTTTTTGCAGGGTGAAGAAGACTACTGCACACGCGGTCAAGCATATCATTAGGGACCCACTCGAGCGTCTTCATTCAAAGTTGTCAACCGGTGGCAACTCAGATGTTCACGAGGCACCAGTCGACAAAACTGTTGTTGCACCGCCAACTGCTCCCACAAACTCTGATGCAAGCGGCCGAGCATCTCCGTCGGTGGCAGATGTGCAGGCTAGAACAATAGGCATCCGTACATCGGGGAGTGACGAGTCGGTATCTACCAGGACAGCTGAAATATTGCCCACTCTTCTGCCAATGAAGGATGCTGCTGTGAGCCATGCCACCCCATCAGCAAGCGTTGAAGTGGATGCTCCCGAGACCAACGTAAGAAAGGAAGATTCCCTCTCATCTGACACTAATTCCAAGCACGTGCGTGGTGCCACTCCTATGTCCACGACAGAAGTGGCTGAGGCGGCAGTTCATAATGATATGCCATCTACAGGTTAGAGTCTTAGCACAACAGCTCCAGCTCCTGGCGGTGCAGATATTGCTAAGGCCACTGTTTCGCGTGCTGGTCTTCCACCTAGGCGTCGTAGCGCCCGCAAGCAATCAACATACATATCCAACGCACCAGCTGTCAGGACCCCGACTCAATGCCACATCGATCTAGCATGTAACACTTCATATCACTTTGCGGCCTCACGCACGGTATTCCCACGGGTGTCGCCTTACCTTTGCCCGGGACCGTTTGCGCCTTTTGGCACACATATATGACAGTGTCGCTAGCATCCATATGATAAGGAGCCCGGGCTGACATGGCTAGTCGTAAACCCAAAGTGGCACAGACCTACAGGGACAGGCATCCATGACCCAACATCGAACGTGTCGGTCATCAGCGAGTGAATCCAGGCTGTAGCACTGGGCTAGCAGGACTCCGGTGAACCGGGCTGTAGCGGGCTAACAGGACTCCGGTATTCATCGCGTGACATTTCCCCGAAGGGACAGACACAGGAACGAAGAAGGACACATGCCGGCTAGCCTAAGTGTTCCGGAGCAGTAGCAAGCTACCATGGCTCAGCGGAAACACTAGGAGACATTTCCCGGTAAGAGAGGCTACTAAGGATAAACAACTAGATAGGCAGATCCCACACATACCAAGCATTTCAATAACATACACACAATATGCTCGATATGTGCAAATACAACATGGCATCACAACATGACTCTACGACTCAAGTAATTTATTCGATAGGCTCCGAGGAGCGAGATATTACAAGCATGGGTCTAGGAAGAAAAACGAAAGTTTGCAACACAAATCGACGAGATGACGTTGCGAGATTCTCGGGAAATGAACTACGATAGTAAGCTCCAAAACATGAGCTGGTTCTGCTACAAACATGTGAACACGTTGTCCCAGACAAGCATGACCACGTGGTAGTCTTACAATAAAACACTACCGAGTTCTGGTTGAGAACCATCACCGTGGATAACGAAGTCCTTGCATAAGTCATATGATTAGCTCTTATGAAGGAACTTCTTCTCCTTGAACAAATCAATCAGTGGCTTGGTGTGCTCGGGACACATATGGAATGAAGGTTGCAAGTCTCCAGACCACAGAATACTTCGCACGTATGCATGACTGACTTGGGATGATTCCAGAGAAAGCAAAACTAACTTTCTCAAATCCACGGCGGCAACTTTCACCAAATGCACGTGTATAAGAGGAAGCCACTCCTTTCATCAAACAAATACTTCATGAGTTAGCATGAAGAAATGCTTTCAAAAGTTTCCAACACTAGCTTAATGTTCAACAAAATCATGGGGAAGATAAGAATGTTGTCAATGGGCTCAACAACAACTCATCGGAATTTCCATATCACTGGACTTCCACCATCGTGTGAACACGGTGATAGCATTGGTCAGACCAAGGATGTAATGGTGTATGCTCGAGGGATCAACCACGAATAAGACAACATTACGAGCATCATTGGTACTGATTTGATTTGACGATAGCCCACACTCAAATCAAAGGATTGATAAGACAATAGGTCCAACAACTGATCACAGGGACCAATCGATGAAGATATCATCTTTCTTCAACACACACTACACAAGAATATCCCTTTGGAACGAACTAAGTCAGGCAAACTTTTATCTTCCAACCCTCCAAGTTGTCGTGTAGCTTAACCAACTAGCTCAGGGATATCTAACACCGATTCTTGGAGAGAAGGTGGTTCACAAGAAACCAACTTGATCACGAGCTCAACATAGCGGTCAGGTGACAACCTGGTAGTACTTCCGAGAAGATCTTCGGAAAATCACGAACCACCGATATGTTACTAAGCTCGAGAACAATCTTGCTTTTCAGGGCAAGATGATATGATCAAATGAGCGAGGACTTGACAAAATCCTAACTCATTAATCGAAGGGTGCACCAAAATAAGGACTAGGTAGCACGATCAGTCTTAGAGGATGATTCAGAAACCAACACGCTAAGAATGAAATTATTGTCCTTTAACTACCAAGCAACGAGGTTGCTGGGAGTATTGATTTCACACATCACAATTCATTTGTCGGTATTCCGGTTGCCTCAACACGAAGACCGAGGAATGACTAATGATGGCAAGAAGTATCACTGTACCAAGAGTTCATAGGATGGTGTGCAATTCCTATAACAATCCCGATATAAAGATGGTAATACTCCAAGGTAGAACAGAACAAAAGCTGGATTAGCAATTTGAGCTGCGGAGCACAACTTCTTTGACCCAATCCTGGATATGGAAGAGGTACTGGAGTTTGTTTCTCCTAGTCATTCTGCGATAGAATGGCTTGACGGACCACAAGAGTAATAGGCATCGATAAACGAACGCACACATACTCTTGACTATCAATTGATAGACGAGGGTCAGAATGCAACTAAAGAGAACAACTCAAAGGAACATATAATTTTCTGAGTTGTGGATGCATAGATTAGTATGTCGAACCAAGTTCAACATATTTCTTCCGGATAACCCATGCAGAAAGGTAGAACTGGTAGAGTCACAATGTAGGATCGAGAACCCATCGAGAGCACTCTAATTGTGATCTTTCGATCAGCGAGGAACATCTGCCATAAGAGGTTCATAGTATTTGGAAGAAAGGAATACCACGAACATCAAGGACTAATGCAAAGGTTACTAATAATCTAAGGAACGAGCAAAACTATCAACATGAAGCAAGTAGGGTGAATCTCGGGTTCAAAACCCAGGGATAGAATACCTACTACTAAATGGCATCACGGGATGCTTTCGATAATGACGGCCAGAGTCATCACACTGGAACATAAATCATGGCTAGACTACTAGATGATCCCCTGAGACACCTAGGGTCATAATAGTAACTCCAACATAATGTCAAGGCAATAGAATACCTCAACTCAACAATTAGTGTGATTGAGCTGGCATAAAGGAACATCGAAACCAGGGGGAAAGGATTTTGCAAATGCATCAGACTATTTAGAAACCTGGAATGACTCGGACAGCATAACGGTTGTAAATGCTCAGAAAAGATTTGAGACATTCACAAAAATGGTGGCATAACCACTCAGAAGCACAATATCAAGGTTTAGAGATCAACAATTAACATACGGAAGATAGTAGGAACTGAACTGGGCTTAAATCCAACAATCTTATAAGTCTACGGATTAGTAACACGTGATCCTGATAGAAAGAAGAGATAGCCTAGTTTCTTAACCCCGTAGGAAAAATAAGATGACTCAGATCAGAAGGGCATGAGGTATAAGGAGTAAAAAGAGCCTTACGTTCCATCCCACAATCAATTCCCTTATATAACTAAAGAATTTCTAGACTCAACTTCGACCAGTTTGGCTTGGTAATCCTACAGGCAGTCAAGCTCTGATACCAACGCTGTCAGGACCCCGACTCAATGCCACATCGATCTAGCATGTAACACTTCATATCACTTTGCGGCCTCACGCACGGTATTCCCACGGGTGTCGCCTTACCTTTGCCCGGGACCGTTTGCGCCTTTTGGCACACGTATATGACAGTGTCGCTAGCATCCATATGATAAGGAGCCCGGGCTGACATGGCTAGTCGTAAACCCAAAGTGGCACAGACCTACAGGGACAGGCATCCATGACCCAACATCGAACGTGTCGGTCATCAGCGAGTGAATCCAGGCTGTAGCACTGGGCTAGCAGGACTCCGGTGAACCAGGATGTAGCGGGCTAACAGGACTCCGGTATTCATCGCGTGACATTTCCCCGAAGGGACAGACACAGGAACGAAGAAGGACACATGCCGTCCAGCCTAAGTGTTTCGGAGCAGTAGCAAGCTACCATGGCTCAGCGGAAACACTAGGAGACATTTCCCGGTAAGAGAGGCTACTAAGGATAAACAACTAGATAGCCAGATCCCACACATACCAAGCATTTCAATAACATACACACAATATGCTCGATATGTGCAAATACAACATGGCATCACAACATGACTCTACGACTCAAGTAATTTATTCGATAGGCTCCGAGGAGCAAGATATTACAAGCATGGGTCTCATGACCCAACAATCAGAGCATACAAATCAAAGCACAAGCGGAAGCTATCATGTCTGAGTACAGACGTCTATAAATGAAAAAGGCTGAGAAGCCTGACTATCTACCAGATTCTGCCGAGGGCACAAGATCGTGGCTGAGGTAACAAGCTAAACGTCGAAGTCCACGTGGAACTACTAGTGAGACTGAAGTCTCTCTGCAAAAACATAAAATAGGCAAACGTGAGTACAAATGTACCCAGCAAGACTTACATCAGAACTATCTACATATGCATCATTATCAACAAAGGGATGGTGGGGTTTAACTGCAGCAAGCCAGCTTTGACTCGGTGGCTATCCTAAACTACGACTGCAAGCGACTCTTTTGAGGTGGCGCACACGAGTCCACATATTCACCATATCAATACACCACTATGGATCCGCTCCCGACTCCCTACGAGAACGCCATCCATAGCACTCACGCTTATCTTGCGTATTTTAGAGTATCCACTTTCACTTGTCTATGAACTGATATAAGCAACCCAGAAGTCCTTTACCGCGGACACGGCTATTCGAATAGATGATATTAACCCTACAGGGGTGTACTTCTTCACACACGCTCTCACCACTTACCGCCGTTTACACGACATGTACTCGGCAACCTTCAAGCGGAAGCCCAACGTGGGTGTCGGCCACGGCCTACCTAAACACTCGAGTCTCTAGTCCAGGTTTATCGCCTATTCGGGTTCCATCCATGAGGAGATCCGGCCGGAGTTTCGCTCACAGCCCCAAACGATGTGAACAGGGTTCCCGAGACACCAAACGGGCGCCCGGTACACCGTGCCACGTGCCTACCGCATCGCAGCCCACCCCTACGGTCAGCGCTGCGCACGGCCTCCAGCATACTACAAACACCAGAAACTACTTGCAACTCCTGGACAGAGGACAAGGGTGATCAAGAAGCCGAGAGGGTCCATTGGTTTCGGGCCCAATGCGTGGTAGTAGCTGAATCATGGATCACAAACACAGAACTCAGTTCCTGAGGACGGCTGCAATGAGACAACCCACCATGTACTCCTACATGGCCTCTCACCGCTACCTTTACCAAATCGTGTTCACACACTTAGCTCACACACAGTAGGACATGTTCACACACCTCTGATTCATCCCGGATGAATCAGACCCGACTCGACTCTAAGCAGTAGCAGGCATGACAACAAGCAAGAATGAGTAGGCACAACAGGGCTCAAACAACTCCTACTCATGCTAGTGGGTTTCATCTATTTACTGTGGCAATGACAGGTCATGCAAAGGATAAAGGGTTCAGCTACCGCAGCAAGTAACAGATGAATCGGTGTTGTCCTAATGCAGTAAAAGAGAGCAGGAGCGAGAGAGTGGGATTGTATCGGAATGAACAAGGGGGTTTTGCTTGCCTGGCACTTCTGAAGATAACATTGAGTCTTCATCAGTGTCAACGATCACATCATCGGTATCACGTCTATCGAGAGGGGACAAATACCGGCAACACAGAAGGGCACACAATCAATGCAATGCACAATATGATGCATGATCATGACATGGAAAAATGAATGTGTTTTGAGCTAATGCAACTAGCAACAGATTAAATGAAGTTGGTTTGAATACAAGATTCAAATTTAAACTCCATATGTGATTATTCAAATGCCATTTAATTGATTTGTGCTAAACAGCAGCTATAAGTTGTTCTAACATGCATGAAAATGGTACAGATGGATTCCTTGAATTTTTCTGATAATTTTTCATATATAAATTATTTAATTTGGAGTTACGGTTGAATTTCTATGATTTATTGAAATTTTAGGCATTTTTCTGGAATTTTCTGAATATTAATAAATCCAGTAATTGAATTAATGCGCCAGCCTGACGTCATCATGACGTCAGCAGGTCAACTGGGCGCCTCCAGGTCAAATCTGACGTGTGGGGGCCACACGTCAGTGACACAGGAGCTAATCCCGGTCAAACCCAGCGCTGACTGGGGTTTGACCAGGGGTGGGGCCCGCTGTCAGTGGCCTAGGGGGTTGATTAGTGTGGGGGGGGGCGGGGTTAGCCGCTAATGATGCCCACGTCATCATCGCCGGACTTACGCCGGCGGCGACCAAAATGGCGGCGGCAACGCGCCGGACTTGCGCTGCGAGGGGTTTTGGGCCAAGCCAAGGGCACCAGAGGGTTGCCCTTGCTTGCGCGCATCCAAAGGAGGCATGCGGGAGGCGCGGGGTGGCCGGGGTTCGCCGGAGTGGAACCCGAGGCGGCGCCGGAGTTCGGACCTCGGCGAAAATGGCGTTGTGGAGCACGGGCGAGTGAGGTAAAGCACTGCGCAGCCTCCTGGAGTGACCACGGGCTCGGTGAGATGCACGGGCGCGACCCGTTCGAGCTCAGGCCACGGCGGCGACATGGTCAGCGGCGGCCGGAGTTCGGCCGCGACGGGGCTATGGCCTAGAGCTCGCAAACACGAGGGGAGAGAGAGGGGTTCTGCACGGAGGCTCACCGCGGAGCTGTAGGGAGGGTCAGTGGGCTCGGGGGCGCGCCGGAGTGGCCGAATTCGACGGAGACGGCACCGGGGCCGAAGCTCGGAGATGATGACGATGGCGGCTGCTCGGGGCCCTTCCGGTCACGTGGCTCGATGAGGGGGTTGGCGACGAGGTGCAGGAGCTCGGGAGCA
>NC_041391.1:678187752-678196390 GCF_002162155.2 Triticum dicoccoides
TGCTCGGGGCCCTTCCGGTCACGTGGCTCGGTGAGGGGGTTGGCGACGAGGTGCAGGAGCTCGGGAGCACGTCGGAGAGGGGAGGGGGTGGCCGTGGTCATGGCTACGGCGAGCGGCGCTCCCAGGTGCGTTCGGTGACGAGAGGGAGGGAGAACAGAGGAGGAGGAGGGGGTCCAGAGAGAGAGAGGCGGTCGAGGGGGGGTCGAGGCCGTCTCCGTGGCGTCGCGAGGGGGTCGGGGAGGCTGCCACGGCGAAGCAGGAGGTGGCCGGCGTCGGCGCGCGTGCGTCCAGCACGCAGCTGCTTCGTGCGCTGGCACGGGAAGAAGACAGGAGGAGGGGGCCAGGTGGGCTGGGCCGCTGGGGGAGTTGGGCCGGGCAGGTAAGCAGGTAAGTGGCCCAGGTGGCCTCTTCTCTCTCTTTCTATTTCTGTTCTGTTTTCTATTTTGCAGGTTTGTTTTGAATTTGGTTTTGAAACCAATTCAATTTATTCTGCTTCTGACAATATTTTTAGGAGCTAAAAGAATTAAAACAATGCTCCACAAAATATTTTCAGAATTATTGGACCTATATTTACTTAATAGTAGATATAAATCCAATTCAAATAATTATTGATTTAATTCAAATGCCCAAATTAAATGTTTCTGAGACACCAAAAATATTGGTTTGGATTTTACCTCTTGCCAAAATTTCCTGAGAATAACAGGAACATTTTCTTGGACACATTTGAGAAGATTTAATTGTTGGTTATTTTTTAGAGGTTTCTGAGGCTTTGAAAATTCCTCAATTCAAATTTCATTTGAATTTAAACATGATGCAGCAAGAGGTCTAGCCTAGTGCATTACCAGAAGCTAGGGATGTGACACCAGCTGCAGCTAGGAGCAGCAGAGATGAGTCTGGTTATGTCCCTGCGTCCACATTGTTCCCACCACCTACCAAAAGCAATGTTATGGAGAAACTAGAAGACCGGAGTACAACTGATGCAGGTGCCAAGACGGGCACGAGTGATGAAGGTGAGCGTCTGGAGCAGACTGCGCCTTTACCCGCAGTGGAAATCCCCAGCTTAAATCCGCGCACTTCCAAGCTCCCAGTCAACATTGGTGTCCCCTACAGCCCCAACAAGAGGATTGTCAACAAATCTACGACCGTCACCGCTGACAGCACGCCCCGCCCTACGAACAAGCATGATAATTCTACAGCGGCTGATTCTGATATGTTTGTTGATCTTTCACCATTGGATTCTGCCCTGCAAGTTGTTCGCGGTCCGGCCAGTAGGCATGAGAGGCACCCAATGGCCTTCACCCCACCGAGCTTTAGCCTTGGTGTTAGTCAAGATCAACTAGTGGTTCAAGATCCTATGCCAGTTGCCTTTGCTTTTCCGGGAGGCATGCCCGCAATGATGGCGTAGCCAATGGTTGAGGGCAGGAAGGCTGTCAAGTTTGCAGAGCCGATCGTCCAAGGTACATTTCTTCTGCATTTATCTTTTTCTTGTATACACATGTGCAGTATGACTTTTATCCCAAGATTTTTTTTTTTGTTTTTTGGTTTCTCACCTGTGATGGCAACTGCTATGTGATGACATGGCAACCAGATTTACTGCACCATCTCACCTACATTTTTGTTGCCATGCTGTAGTTTCCATTCGGGCAACCACATGCAACTGATGTTGATAAAACATGGCAACTATATTTGTTCTCACATGGCAACTACAATGCTCTACATATTGCAATTGGATTTGCTGCAGCATGTCACCTGCATTTTTGTTTCCATGCTGCATTTCTCATCCAACAACCACATGGCAACTGGAGTTGACACAACATGGCAACTGCAGTTGCTTTCACATGGCAATTGCAGTGCAATACACCTGGCAACTGGATTTGCCTCCACATGGCAACTCCCCACTTTTTGTACCTACATTTCATATCATGCACCTTTTCTCTTCGCACTACATTTGTTTTGTTTTCCAGGTATCCTAAACCACATTTTGATCCTTGCAGGCACCCCTGAGGAGATTTTGCCGTCTCTTGATGAAGTTTACCACAGGATTGAGGAGGTAGCATTGCAGAGGAGGTCCACACAAGGTTAGAGGAAATCAAGTTCCAACGTGCCTGCAAATACGGTATCTGAGGATACCATTAGGAGTGTGTAAGTGCATATAGTGCCCCTTAGTGATATTGGTGTATTGAAGACTTATAGGTTAAGAGACTGATCCGTTTGTGAGTGTACACAGGTCTATAAGTCTGTGAGGAGTTTGATATTTACAGAGAAATTCGACCCCTAAAAATGAAGTTCTTCGACTGAAGACTTTGGATTTCTGAAGACTTTCTGAAGACTTTGAAAGTGAAGAAATTGGTGTGACCTTGAAGACTTAGTAATCACTCGAGGAACATGAAGCGCGAAGACTTTTGTTTTCATAGTTTCATTTTCTCTTTCTTGAGTCATAGGAAACACCGTACTGTTAAAGGGGGTCGAGGAAATACGAAGGAGAAATTTCCATGTGATGCTCAACTCAAATCCTACACCTACCAATCGCTTCGAGTGAATCCATTGGAAATCTTGCACAGTTCAGCCATATTCTTCAGTGACAGAGACGAAGTTCTTCTGGTCTCTGAGGAATTTGTTCTGACTAAAGAGTTAGGAATTCGCTAGTGCGGATTGCCTACCAAGTGAGGAACATGATAGCCCTGAGGAATTCGAACATCAAATATTCCGACCGTTGTTGTGCTACGCGCCAGCTGTCCCAAAATATCTACCCACCTAACAGTCATATCAGACAAGGGCATTTATGTCTTATCATGCCGGGCTGCTCCCTAGGCTATAAATAGCCTCCCGCTACAACCACTAGTTGGTTGGTTGCTCAGAGAGAAACTGACACTTGTCATTTGAGAGCAACCCATCCTCCGAGGACTTTGAGTGAAAATCATCAAGTGAGGAAATCCCAAAGCCAAACCTACAAAACCCCAAGTGATTGAGCATCACTGAGGAGATTGATCCTGGGTGGATCCGACGCTTGCTTCCTTTGAAGACTGTGCTTCTTCTAGACGGTTAGGCGTCAAGGTCTAGATCATCCAAGAGGAATTGCGGATCGCTGAATGACCGAGTTTGTGAAGGTTCGAAAGTCACCTGAAGACTTAACACGAGTGATTGGGCAAGGTCTGTGTGACTTTAGCTCAAGATGAATACGGTGAGGACTGTGTGTCTGGGACTAGGTGTCCTCGAGTTTAAATACTCAGCCGCTCCAACCAGATGTACAACTGAGACAACAGTTGGAACTGGTCTACCAAATCATTGTCTTCCCCGAGCTTACTGGTTCTATTTCCTCAACTCTTTAAATTCCTCATGTATGTTGTTGTATGCCTATTCATATCAGTTTGAAGACTTTGACTAAAGACTTTCTCAATTTCCTCAGTTCTATTTCTTTAGTCTGTTCGTCTTCTTCCTTGTGTTATCCTGTGTTTACGCTTTCTGTACTCTGTGCTTGTCTTCATTTCATCATGATGACTATGTCTGTGTTCTGTTATGTTCCTTCCTGAGTACTTATTCCGCTGCAAGTAGTTCTTCATTTGGGAATTTCCTCACCAGCAAATTCCTCAGTGAAAAATTCATAAAAATTACCTATTCACCCCCCTCTATTCGATATAACGCGCTTTCAATTGGTATCAGAGCAAGGTAATCCCTTGTTCTGTGTGATTTTGGTTTAACCACCTGGAGTTCTAGTTATGTCGACTGCAGGATCGAGGAACGTTTCCTGCCCCATCTTTGACGGTCATGAGTATCCTCGGTGGAACGCCATGATGAAGAAGCGACTCATGGCTATGGATAGCAAACTGTGGACCGTCACCGAATCGGTCTTACCGATCTATGCAAGATGGCTGAGACTGATGACATTCGCAAGTACACTCTACTTAACCTCACAATGAAGGATGTCATCTTCTCGAGTCTGTCCCGAAATCAGTTCAGGAACGTCACGCATCTCAATCACACGAAGCTAATCTGGGACCGTCTCTCTGAGGTCTATGATGGACATCGAACTCATCATGATCCTTGGTTTGAGGATTACAAGGAATCTCTCCAAGAGATGACATTCGAACTAGAATCATCATCATCCACCCCCTGCCTTATGGAAAACAGTGCTAAGGTAAGCGAATGCTACCTATCCGAGTCTTGTGATGATGAATCTGGCGATGAATTTGGACCTAGCTATGTTAAACTTGCTTCCCTTGCCACTAAACAACGAAGAGCTTTGGAAAAAGTTCAATACATGCTAAATAAGAGCGATGATATGTTGGATGAAGAAATGGATCAGTCAAAAGCCTTGGCTGAAAGTCTTCAGGGACTCCATTCCAAGTGTGACGACCTCCAAGGTCATCATAACGCTCTCTTATCTGATCACGAGAATTTTTTCCCCCATGTCTAATGTGCATTGAACGTGAATCTGCTAATTCTTCACCTGAATGTTCAAATGCTTCAAATGTTACAAATTCTTCACCTGTCTCTGCTATCACTAATTCCTCATCTGTGGACATTGCTAGTACTACTAATGATGTAGGGCTGAGGGAATTGCACACAACAGGCATGTACAAAAGTCTCAAAGGGCATCAGATTCTTTGTGATGTGCTGAAAAAGCAGATCCACAATAGAAACCCTAGGAAAGAGGGTATTGCCTTTGAGAGGAAACTCAATGCTTATGGAACATATTGGAAGCCTGAGTAGTACCCCAAAACCTCATGGGTTGCTGCAAAAGGACCTCCTGTTGATCCATCCAACTTATCTGGCTTTACATGTGAATCTCCTCATTCTTCTGATGAGTCATTTGACTCCAACTATAAACCATTCAAAAATCAGAATGGTGAAGTATTTGCTAGATATATTGGGACTAAATGCAGGAATGGGTCCACTATGAAGAAAATCTGGGTTCCCAAAAGTTATCTTGAAAGTCTTCAGGTGAATGTCCTCATGACACCACCTGTGAAGAATAGGAACCCCAGATCCAATTCTTCATATGGATCAAATCCCTCAAGTGTATCAAAGTCCTCATATTATCATCATCGTGCTAACCCTTCTGCTTCGCAGGGTAGACCTAAGGGCTATGAATATGCGCATTATTCTTCAAATCATTATGTTCATAAGTCCTCGAAGAATTTATCTGCTTATTCATATGATTACCCTAACCACTCTTATGTGAAACAAAGCGGACTAGCCTCTATGCCACCTTTCTCATATGTTGCTCGCAGTGTGATGAATTCTTTGCCACCCCTTCAGATGTGGGTTGTGAAGAAAAAGAACTAATCTCTTATGCAGGGTCAGGTCTCCAGACGTGCTCAAAACGTCTGAAGAATTTGCTGGAGACCTGAACAGTGCCTGAAAGGACGCAGGCTAATCATGAAGAAATGAATTTTCATTTCTCACGTCCTCATACTGTTTTATCTATGCTATTGCTTGATGAAATTGAACTGATGATATTGATGACATATTCTTCACTGATGAAGTATATGAGTTCGTAAGCTGCACTAATTCACCTGCAGGATGATCAGCCCAAAGCAAACGAGTGGGTCCTCGATAGTGGATGCACAAATCACATGACGGGTGACAAGAATCTCTTGATGGATGCTCCTTTATCACCGTCACATCTGAAGCATATCATCTTCGGTGACAAAGGCAAAAGTCAGGTATTGGGTCTAGGTAAGGTTGCGATCTCAAAGGATCCACATGGACAAAGTCATGCTTGTCGAGTCCTTAGGATGCAACCTCATGTCTGTCTCAATGCTTTGTGATCTCGATATGGTTGTTGTCTTTGGAAGATATCGTTGTGTTGTGATCATGGAAGCTAACCATTCCAAAGTCTTTGAAGGCTTTAGGAGAGGAGATCTGTATATTGTTGATTTCTCTACAGGACCACAACCAGCCGTGTGCTTACTTGCAAAAGCTTCAGAAGGCTGGGTATGGCATCGACGACTTGCTCATGCTGGCATGAGGAATCTGCACACTCTTGCGAAGAAGAAGCATGACATTGGCATTGAGAATGATAATCAAGGATCACTTATGCGGAGCTTGTGAAGCTGGAAAGATGACAAAGGCTAAACATCCAGCAAAGACTGTGATGACTACCACTCGTCCATTTGAATTGCTTCACATGGATCTCTTTGGTCCAAATCATTATTCTGCTGTTTCAAATGATGCATCTCTATATGTATTTGTTATTGTTGATGACTATTCTCGTTACACATGGGTACACATTGTCACTTACAAACATGAAGTGCAGGAAGTCTTCAAACGATTTTCCTTGAGGGATTCAACCAACTTTGGTGTGAAGATCAAGCACATCAGAACTGACAATGGGACCGAGTTCAAGAATTCCAGTCTTGATGGCTATCTTGATGAACTTGGTATCACTCATGAGTTATCTGCTCCTTATACTCCTCAGCAGAATGGCGTCGTGGAGCGCAAGAACAGAACCCTCGCTGAAATGGCTCGCACTATGCTTGATTAATATAAGACGCCTCGTCGCTTCTGGATTGAGGCAATTGATACTGCATGCCACGTCATCAACAGGGTATATCTTCACAAATTCTTCAAGAAAACTGCTTATGAACTCCTCACTGACGAAAAGCCAAATGTGAGTTATTTCAAAGTCTTCGGTGCTAAATGTTGGATTAGAGATCCTCATCACACATCTAAATTCTCACGGAAAGCACATGAAGGTTTTATGCTTGGTTATGGAAAGGACTCACACACCTACAGAGTCTTCAACAACGTTCTTCACAAAGTTGTTGATACTGTAGATGTGCGGTTCGATGAAGCTAATGGCTCGCGAAGAGAGCACCTACCTTCTGTGATAGATGAACCAGCACCTGAAGATTCTATCAAGTTCAAGGCTATTGAGGATGTCATTCCTACCGAAGAATCTACTGAAGAGTTCATTCCTGATCGTGATGATTAACGAGCTGGCGCACCTGAAGAAAATGGTGCTGAAGAAAATGCTCCTGAAGGGAATGCTGATCAAATTCCTCGAAGACAACCCACTCATCCTCGCATTGCTAATGAAGTGCAAATTGAGAAGATCATTGATGACATTGAAGCACCAGCTCCTCTCACATGCTCAAAATCTTCACATTTATCTAACTTTTGTGGGCACTTTGCTTTTATCTCTATTGTAGAGCCCACTAAGGTAGATGAAGCTTTTCTGGAGCCTGAGTGGATTCAGGCTATGCAAGAAGAATTACATCAGTTCGAGCTCAACAATGTCTGGGAACTGGTCAAACGTCCAGATCCTCGCAAGCACAATATCATTGGCACAAAGTGGATCTACCGCAACAAGCAAGATGAAAATGGCCTTGTGGTGAGGAATAAGGCACGGCTTGTAGCTCAAGGCTACACACAGGTTGAATGAATTGATTTCGATGAAACTTTTGCACCTGTTGCTAGACTTGAGGCTATTCACATATTACTTGCTTACGCTAACCATCATGATATTATCTTACAACAAATGGATGTGAAAAGTGCATTCCTCAATGGTAAGATTGAGGAAGAAGTATATGTTTCCCAGCCCCCAGGTTTTGAAGATCCAAAGAATCCCGACAAAGTCTTCAGACTCAACAATGCCCTGTATGGCCTCAAGCAAGCCCCTCGGGCATGGTATGATACTTTGAAGGAATTCTTCATGAAGAATGGCTTCAAACCCGGTTCACTCGACCCAACTCTTTTCACTAAATCTTATGATGGTGAACTGTTTGTGTGCCAAATATATGTTGATGATATTATCTTTGCCTGTACTGACCAACGTTATAGTGATGAATTTGCCTATATGATGAGTGAAGAATATCAAATGTCTATGATGGGAGAATAGAAATTCTTTTTAGGTCTTCAAATTCGTCAACAGCGCAATGGTATATTCATATCGCAGGAGAAATACCTCAATGAAGTATTGAGGAAATTCGACATGTAAGATTGCAAAGGGGTCAAAATTCCAATGCCCGCAAATGGCCATCTAAGCACTGATGAAAATGGTCAAGACTTCGATCAAAAGGTATACCGCTCCATGATTGGTTCTTTATTGTACCTATGTGCATCTAGACCAGATATTATGTTGGGGAACGTAGTAATTTCAAAAAAAAATCCTACGCACACGGAAGATCATGGTGATGCATAACAACGAGAGGGGAGAGTAATATCCACGCACCCTCGTAGACCGTAAGCAGAAGCGTTATGACAACGCGGTTGATGTAGTCGTACGTCTTCACGATCCGACCGATCCAAGTACCGAACGTACGGCACCTCCGAGTTCAGCACACATTCAGCTCGATGACGATCCCCAGACTCCGATCCAGCAAAGTGTCGGGGATGAGTTCCGTTAGAACGACAGCGTGGTGACAATGATGATGTTCTACCGGCGCAGGGCTTAGCCTAAACTCCGCGACGATATGACCGAGGTGGAATATGGAGGAGGGGGGCACCGCACACGGCTAAGGAACGATCACGTGGATCAACCTGTGTCTTATAGGGTGCCCCTGCCACCGTATATAAAGGAGGGAGTGGGGAGGTGCGGCCCGCCCCCAAGGGGTGCACCTGGAGGACTCCTACTCCCACTTGGAGTAGGACTCCCCCCTCTTGCCTTGGTGGAGAAGGAAAGGGGGGAGGGGAA
>NC_041391.1:678196661-678203328 GCF_002162155.2 Triticum dicoccoides
CCGGTACTCCGGAAAAATCCCGGTTTCTCCCGGAACGATTCCGATATCCAAATATAGGCTTCCAATATATCAATATTTATGTCTCGACCATTTCGAGACTCCTCGTCATGTCCTGGATCACATCCGGGACTCCGAATAACCTGCGGTACATCAAAATATATAAACTCATAAACAAACTGTCATCGTAACGTTAAGCATGCGGACCCTACGGTTTTGAGAACTATGTAGACATGACCTAGAACTATTCTCGGTCAATAACCAATAGCGGAACCTGGATGCTCATATTGGCTCCTACAATTCTACGAAGATTTTTATCGGTCAAACCGCATAACAACATACGTTGTTCCCTTTGTCATCGGCATGTTACTTGCCCGAGATTCGATCGTCGGTATCTAATACCTAGTTCAATCTCGTTACCAGCAAGTCTCTTTACTCGTTACGTAATGCATCATTATGTAACTAACTCATTAGCTACATTGCTTGCAAGCCATATAGTGATGTGCATTACCGAGAGGGCCCAGAGATACCTCTCCGACAATCGGAGTGACAAAACCTAATCTCGAAATACGCCAACCCAACATGTTCCTTTGGAGACACCTGTAGTACTCCTTTATAATCACCCAGTTATGTTGTGACGTTTGGTAGCACCCAAAGTGTTCCTCCGATAAACGGGAGTTGCATAATCTCATAGTTACAGGAACATGTATAAGTCATGAAGAAAGCAATAGCAATATACTAAACGATCAAGTGCTAAGCTAACGAAATGGGTCAAGTCAATCACATCATTCTCCCAATGATGTGATCCTGTTAATCAAATGACAACTCTTTTGTTCATGGCTAGGAAACATAACCATCTTTGATAAACGAGCTAGTCAAGTAGAGGCATACTAGTGACACTATAATTGTCTATGTATTCATACATGTATTATGTTTCCGGTTAATACAATTCTAGCATGAATAATAAACATTTATCATGATATAAGGAAATAAATAATAACTTTACTATTGCCTCTAGGGCATATTTCCTTCAGTCTCCCACTTGCACTAGAGTCAATAATCTAGTTCACATCATCATGTGATTTAACACCAATATTCATATCTTTATATGATTAACACCCATAGTTCACATCGTCATGTGATCAACACCCAAAGGGTTTACTAGAGTCAATAATCTAGTTCACATTGATATGTGATTAACACCCAAAGAGTACTAAGGTTTGCTCGTGAGAGAAGTTTAGTCTACGGGTCTGTCACATTCAGAGCCGTATGTATTTTGCAAATATTCTTTGTCTACAATGCTCTGCATGGAGCTACTCTAGCTAATTGCTCCCACTTTCAATATGTATCCAAATTGAGACTTAGAGTCATCTGGATCGGTGTAAAAGCTTGCATCGATGTAACTCTTTACGACGAACTCTTTCATCGCCTCCATAATCGAGAAACATCTCCTTAGTCCTCACTAAGGATATTCTTGACCGCTGTCCAGTGATCTACTATTATATCAAAATTGTATTCCTTTGCCAAACACAGAGCAAGGTATACAATAGGTCTGGTTCACAGCATAGCATACTTTATAGAACCTATGACTGAGGCATATGGAATGACTTTTCATTCTCTTTCTATTTTCTGCCGTGGTCGGGTTTGAGTCTTACTCAATTTCACACCTTGCAGCACAGGCAAGAATTCTTTCTTTGACGGTTCCATTTTGAACTATTTCAAAATCTTGTCAAGGTATGTACTCATTGAAAATCTTATCAAGCGTCTTGATCTATCTCAATAGATCTTGATGCTTAATATGTAAGCAGCTTCACTGAGGTCTTTCTTTGAAAAACTCCTTTCAAACACTCCTTTATGCTTTGCAGAATAATTCTACATTATTTCCGATCAACAATATGTCATTCACATATACTAATCAGAAATGTTGTAGTGCTCCCACTCACTTTCTTGTAAATACAAGCCTTTCCAAAAGTCTGTATAAAACCATATGCTTTGATCAACTCATCAAAGCGTATATTCCAACTCCGAGATGCTTGCACCAGTCCATTGATGGATCGCTGGAGCTTGCACATTTTGTTAGCACCTTTAGGATTAGCAAAACCTTCTGGTTGCATCATATACAACTCTTTAAAAAATCCATTAAGGAATGCAGTTTTGACATCCATTTTCCAGATTTCATAAAATGTGGCGATGGCTAACATGATTCAGACAGACTTAAGCATCGATACGAGTGAGAAAATCTCATCGTATTCAACACCTTGAACTTGTCGAAAACCTTTCGCAACAAGTCGAGCTTAGTAGATAGTAACACTACTATCAGTGTCCGTCTTCCTCTTGACGATCCATTTATTTAACATGGCTTGCTGATCATCGAGCAAGTCAATCAAAGTCCATACTTTGTTCTCATACATGGATCATATCTCAGATTTTATGGCCTCAAGCCATTTCGCGGAATCTGGGCTCATCGTCACTTCCTCATAGTTCATAGGTTCATCATGGTCTAGTAACATGACTTCTAGAACACGATTACCATACCACTCTGGTGCGGATCTTACTCTGGAAGACCTACGAGGGTCGGTAGCAACTTGATCTGAAGTTTCATGATCATCATCATTAACTTCCTCAATAATTGGTATACGAATCACTAGAATTGACTTCTGTGATGAACAACTTTCCAATTTGGGAGTAGGTACAATTACCTCATCAAGTTCTACTTTCCTCCCACTCACTTCTTTCGAGAGAAACTCCTTCTCTAGGAAGGATCCACTTTTAGCAACGAATATCTTGCCTTCAGATCTGTGATAGAAGGTGTACCCAACAGTCCTTTTTGGGTATCCTATGAAGATGCATTTCTCCGATTTGGGTTTGAGCTTATCAGGATGAAACTTTTTCATATAAACATTGCAACCCCAAATTTTAAGAAACGACAACTTTGGTTTCTTGCTTAAACCACAGTTCATAAGGCGTCGCCTCAACGGATGTTGATGGTGCCCTATTTAAAGTGAATGCAGTTGTCTCTAATGCATAACCCCAAAACAATAGTGGTAAACCGATAAGAGACATCATAGATCGCACCATATCCAATAAAGTGCGGTTACGATGTTCGGACACACCATAACGTTGTGGTGTTCCAGGTGGCATGAGTTTGTGAAACTATTTCACATTGTTTTAATTGAAGACCAAACTCGTAACTCAAATATTTGTCTCCGTGATCAAATCATAGAAACTATATTTTCTTGTTATGATGATTCTCCACTTCACTCTGAAATTCTTTGAACTTTTCAAATGTTTCATACTTGTGCTTCATTAAGTAGATATACTCATATCTGCTCAAATCATCTTGTGAAGGTCAAAAAATAAAACAATACCCGCCACGAGCATCAATGCTCATTGGATCGCATACATCGGTATGTATTATTTCCAACAAGTCCATAGCTCGTTCCATTGTTCTGAAGAACGGATTTTTAGTCATCTTGCCCATAAGGCACGGTTCGCAAGCATCAAATAATTCATAATCAAGAGATTCCAAAAATCCATCTTGATGGAGTTTCTTCATGCGCTTTACACCGATATGACCCAAACGGCAGTGCCACAAATAAGTTGCACTATCATTATCAACTTTGCATCTTTTGGCATCAATATTATGAAATATGTGTATCACTACGATCAAGATCCAAGAAACTATTTTCATTGGGTGTATGACCATCGAAGGCTTTATTCATGTAAACAGAATAACAATTATTCTCTGACTTTAAATGAATAACCGTATTGCAATAAAGATGATCAAATCATATTCATGCTCAACGCAAATGCCAAATAACATTTATTTAGGTTCAACACTAATCTCGAAAGTGTAGGGAGAGTGTGATGATGATCATATCAATCTTGGAACTACTTCCAACACACATCGTCACTTCACCCTCAACTAGTCTCTGTTTATTCTGTAACTCCTATTTCGAGTTACTAATTTTAGCAACTGAACAAGTATCAAATACTCAGGGGCTACTATAAACACTAGTAAAGTACACATCAATAACATGTATATCAAATATACCCTTGTTTACTTTTCCATCCTTCTTATCCACCAAATATTCAGGGCATTTCTGCTTCTAGTGACCATTTCCTTTGTAGTATAATCACTCAGTTTCAGGCTTTGGTCCAGCTTTGGGCTTCTTCGCGGGAGTTGACAACTTGCTTGTCATTCTAGTTGAAGTTCCCTTTCTTTCCCTTTGCCCTTTTCTTGAAACTATTGATCTTGTCAATCATCAACACTTGATGCTCTTTCTTGATTTCTACCTTCGTCGATTTCAACATCACGAGGAGCTTGGGAATCGTTTTCGTCATCCCTTGCATACTATAGTTCATCACAAAGTTCTACTAACTTGGTGATGGTGACTAGAGAATTCTGTCAATCACTATCTTATCTGGAAGATTAACTCCCACTTGATTCAAGCGATTGTAGTACCCAGACAATCTGAGCACATGCTCACTAGTTGAGCGATTCTCCTCCATCTTTTAGCAATAGAACTTGTTGGAGACTTCATATCTCTCAACTTGGGTATTTGCTTGAAATATTAACTTCAACTCCTGGAACATCTCATATGGTCCATGACGTTCAAAACGTCTTTGAAGTCCCGATTCTAAGCCGTTTAAGCATGGTGCACTAAACTATCAAGTAGTCATCATATTGAGCCAGCCAAACGTTCATAATGTCTGCATCTGCTCCTGCAATAGGTCTGTCACCTAGCGGTGCATTAAGGACATAATTCTTCTGTGCAGCAATGAGGATAAACCTCAGATCACGGATCCAATCCACATCATTGCTACTAACATCTTTCAACACAATTTTCTCTAGGAACATATCAAAATAAACATATGAAAGCAGCAACGCAAGCTACTGATCTACAACATAATTTGCAAAATACTACCAGGAGTAAGTTCATGATAAATTTAAGTTCAATTAATCATATTACTTAAGAACTCCCACTTAGATAGACATCCCTCTAATCCTCTAAGTGATTATGTGATCCATATCAACTACACCATGTCCGATCGTCACGTGAGATGGAGTAGTTTCAACAGTGAACATCAATATGTTGATCATATATACTATATGATTCACGCTCGACCTTTCAGTCTCCGTGTTCTGAGGCCATATCTGTTATATGCTAGGCTCGTCAAGTTTAACCTGAGTATTCCGCGTGTGCAACTCTTTTGCACCTGTTGTATTTGAACGTAGAGCCTATCACACCCGATCATCACGTGGTGTCTCAGCACGAAGAACTTTCGCAACGGTGCATACTCAGGGAGAACACTTCTTGATAATTGAGTGAGAGATCATCTTAAAATGCTACCGTCAATCAAGGCAAGATAAGATGCATAAAGGATAAACATCACATGCAATCAATATAAGTGATATGATATGGCCATCATCATCTTGTGCTTGTGATCTCCATCTTCGAAGCACCGTCGTGATCACCATCATCACTGGCACAACACCTTGATCTCCATCGTAGCATCGTTGTCGTTATGCCATCTATTGCTTCTACGACTATCGCTACCGCTTAGTGATAAAGTAAAGCAATTGTAGGGCGTTTGCATTTCATACAATAAAGCGACAACCATATGGCTCCTGCCAGTTGCCGATAACTCCGGTTACAAAACATGATCATCTCATACAATAAAATATAGCATCACATCTTGACCATATCACATCACAACATTCCCTGCAAAAACAAGTTAGACGTCCTCTACTTTGTTGTTGCAAATTTTACGTGGCTGCTACGGGCTTAGCAAGAACCGTTCTTACCTACACATCAAAACCACAACGATAGTTCGTCAGGTTAATGTTGTTTTAACCTTCGCTAGGACTGGGCTTAGCCACACTCGGTTCAGCTAAAGTGAGAGAGACAGACACCCGCCAGTCACCTTTAAGCACGAGTGCTCGTAACGCTGAAACCAGTCTCGCGTAAGCGTACGCGTAATGTCGATCCGGGCCGCTTCATCTCACAATACCGCTGAGCCAAAGTATGACTCGCTGGTAAGCAGTATGACTAGTATCGCCCACAACTCACTTGTGTTCTACTCATGCATAGGACATCTACGCATAAAACCAGGCTCGGATGCCACTGTTGGGGAATGTAGCAATTTCAAAAAAAAATCCTACACACACGCAAGATCATGGTGATACATAGCAACGAGAGGGGAGAGTAATATCCACGTACCCTCATAGACTATAAGCGGAAGAGTTATGACAACGCGGTTGATGTAGTCGTACGTCTTCACGATCCGACCGATCCAAGTACCGAACGTACTGCACCTCTGAGTTCAGCACACGTTCAGCTCGATGACGATCCCCGGACTCTGATCCAGCAAAGTGTCGGGGATGAGTTCCATCAGCACGACGGCATGGTGACGATGATGATGTTCTACCGGCGCAGGGCTTTGCCTAAACTCCGCGACAGTATGACCAGGTGGAATATGGTGGAGGGGGGCACCGCACACGGCTAAGGAACGATCACGTAGATCAACCTGTGTCTTCTAGGGTGCCCCCCTGCCCCCGTATATAAAGGAGGGAGGGGGGAGGTGCGTCCGACCCCCAAGGGGTGCGCCTGGAGGAGTCCTAGTCCCACCGGGAGTAGGACTCCTCCCTCTTGCCTTGGTGGAGAAG
>NC_041391.1:678203936-678225041 GCF_002162155.2 Triticum dicoccoides
TAACCCCCCGGTACTCCGGAAAAATCTCGGTTTCTCCCGGAACGATTCCGATATCCAAATATAGGCTTCCAATATATCAATCTTTATGTCTTGACCATTTTGAGACTCCTCTTCATGTCCTGGATCACATCCGGGACTTCGAACAACCTTCGGTACATTAAAATATATAAACTCATAATAAAACTATCATCGTAACGTTAAGCGTGCGGACCCTACGGGTTCGAGAACTATATAGACATGACCTAGAACTATTCTCGGTCAATAACCAATAGCGGAACCTGGATGCTCATATTGGCTCCTACATATTCTACGAAGATCTTTATCGGTCAAACCGCATAACATCATACGTTGTTCCCTTTGTCATCGGCATGTTACATGCCCGAGATTCGATCGTCGGTATCTAATACCTAGTTCAATCTCGTTACCGGCAAGTCTCTTTACTCGTTACGTAATGCATCATTCTGTAACTAACTCATTAGCTACATTGCTTGCAAGGCTTATAGTGATGTGCATTACCGAGAGGGCCCAGAGATACCTCTCCGACAATCGGATTGACAAAACCTAATCTCGAAATACGCCAACCCTACATGTACCTTTGGAGACACCTGTAGTACTCCTTTATAATCACCCAGTTACGTTGTGACGTTTGGTAGCACCCAAAGTGTTCCTCCGGTAAACGGGAGTTGCATAATTTCATAGTTACAGGAACATGTATAAGTCATGAAGAAAGCAATAGCAATGTACTAAACGATCAAGTGCTAAGCTAACGGAATGGGTCAAGTCAATCACATCATTCTCCCAATGATGTGATCCTGTTAATCAAATGACAACTCTTTTGTTCATGGCTAGGAAACATAACCATCTTTGATAAACGAGCTAGTCAAGTAGAGGCATACTAGTGACACTATAATTGTCTATGTATTCACACATGTATTATGTTTCCGGTTAATACAATTCTAGCATGAATAATAAACATTTATCATGATATAAGGAAATAAATAATAACTTTATTATTGCCTCTAGGGCATATTTCCTTCATGTTATGCTTAGTGTTTGCATGTGTGCCCGATTTCAAGCTACACCGAAGGAATCACACCATAAGGTTGTGAAGCATATTCTTTGATATCTAGCTCACACACCAACACTTGGATCATGGTATCCCAAGGGCTCTTCATTTGATCTCGTTGGCTATTCAGACTCTGACTATGCTGGCGATCGCGTGGACCGCAAGTCAATGTCAGGCACTTGCCATTTCCTCGGACGATCTTTGGTCTGTTGGTCCTTGAAGAAACAGAACTTCGTATCTCTCTCCACTATAGAAGCTGAGTACATTGCTGCTGGATCATGCTGTGCTCAATTATTATGGATGAAGCAAACTCTCAAGGACTATGGGATCAACGTGAAGAATGTGCCTCTCTACTGCGACAATGAGAGCGCAATCAAGATTTCTCGCAACCCAGTTCAGCACTTGAAGACAAAGCACATCCAGATTCGTCATCATTTTCTTCGCGATCATGTGTTGAAGGGCGATATCTCCATCTGCCATGCAAGAACTGAAGATCAGCTGGCCGATATTTTCACTAAGCCCTTGGATGAGAAGAGATTTAGCAAGTTGCGGTGTGAGCTAAATATCCTAGAATCTTCGAATGTTCTCTCAAATAGGACACTCATCCTAACACTTATGCTGACTTGATGACTTAGATGCGCAACACACGAATTTTCTTCAATCAATGTAGACTAACCCTCTAAGTGTGAAGAAATTAATGAAGAAATTGATTCTGAGAGCCCTACGACAATTGTAAGGAGTGTCTGAAATCATCTTTCTTATACGGTAGGTTACGCCACCACCCAAAGTTAAAAATCTTCAAATTTGAGTTTTTCTTCGTTTTTGAAATTCCTCAGTTTTTCAAATTCTTCAACTTGAAATGTCTTCACTATTTCTGTCGTTTGTCTTCAGTTGAATATATATATATATATATATATATATATATATATATATATATATATATATATATATATGAGTTTATGTCCTCTACAACATTCACTTATTGCTAATTCTTCAAGTTGACTTTTTTCGCTAAGTGAATGTGATTGGACCCTTTCCCCCTCTATGTTGAACTCAATCTAATATTTTCACAAATTCTTCATGTGCGTTCTGATTTGAAACTCGTTCAAAATCTTCACTGTGTCCTTGACAGCTGAAGAAATTGCGAACGGAAACTTAAAACTTATCTTATCCAAATTTTTGGCTTTGCCGCTCAAACCATTCTGCTTCTCATGCTCCCGCTTGAGCTTCTCAAACCCTAGCGCTGCCGCTACTTCATCGTCGCCGGTGAGGAAGAGCTTCATTGCCTCAACCTCGTCGCCGTCATACTCGCGCCGGTTGCCGATCTGTTCACTCCGCCGCCGCCATAGCCGTCTTCCTCTGCATAGTTAGGGCGTGGAAGATCTGAATGGACTAACTTCACCTCAACACTTCTCAGTTTGTCGTGTTCTTCACTTCGGGTAATTAAGAGTTACTTTTATTGCCCGCTTTGATTCATGTGTTTTCCTAAAAATCTTCAAAGGTGTTTATTCTTTAAATCTTCACACACTAAACACCTCACATGTTATATGTTCTTGATTCGTTTCTCTAAGCAATGATTTTCTTCAAGATTCCTCAGTTGTGCGGATTTCCAAATTTGTACAACTCTGGAACCTAAGATAAAGAACACTTAGTGAAATTCTTCAAGACTCATCGGTCAAATTCCTCAAACCTATTCTCTTTTTGAAAATCTTCTGAGAATGCATATGACCTCTCCAAATTCCTCGCAACTATACTCTGTTCATAGGTACAAATGTCCGCTGCTGAATCACTAGGTTCTCATCAACTCTACTCATTTGCAGCGTTCCTCGAAGAAAAGTTGCATACATCTTCAGAAACTTCAATTGTTAATCCTCAGCTGAAGAAAATGGCTGACAGCAAGAAGCCACAGAAGGGAGGAAAAAGGCCTGAGGTCAACACAGCATTTGAAATCCCTGAGGATATATATGCTGGATATTGCACTCCAGATGAGGCCAAGTTTGGCAAGGAGGATAAGAATCAGCGCAAAGTGCGCATACAACGAATTGAGAGGAGATGGGCACGAGAATGGAGTGAGTACAGATATGTTACTCCCAAGTACATGAAGAAATTCGCGCTCAATCCTCCATGCTCAAGACCTCCATTGAGGTCTGGCCAACTGGCAGATCCCACCAGCCTCAAGCGCGGTGAGGACTATGCTACTGAATGGGCTAGGCGCCAGGCCAAACTAGCCAAGCAAGCAAAATAAGCAGTGAGGAAATTCAATGAAGATTCTGCTGCTACTGCTAACGCTGTTGAGGCCTCTGGTAGTAAGCCCAAGAAGGCTATGCAAAAGAAGCCTGCCCACAAATCCAGTGCTTCTCCTCAATGCCCTCATGGCCAAACTCCTCAGCAATGCCCTCACGGCCAGCATCTTCAAAGCCCTCACGGCAAATTCCTCAGACTGCTCCTGCTCCGACAAAGTCTTCAACTGCTCCAACAAAATCTTCGGCACTTGTGCATCTTGCCACGTGCCAAAGGACTCAAGGCTTCTCTATTGCCTCAGGAGCATCTGCAAGCTCCTCAGCTGCTCGACCTTCCTCAGCTGGTCCCTCACTGCTGAAGAAAAATGCCACTGCTGGACGAGGTATTCGACCAAGTCCTCCCAAGAAGCAAGTCGCTTTCCAAGTGCCCTCTGATGATGATGAGGCGGGTGATGATGAACTTGCTGAAATCATCAGAGACAGGCAAGCCAGGGCCGCTAGAGCCAAAGGCAGTAATGTGCCACTTCTTTTGGATCCCAAGTTGATCCTCGATTTCATTAACTTATGGCACAAGGACCCAGCTACACCTTTGCCGGAGATGAACCTCACTCCTGGTCAAAGTCATGTTCTCACTCACTTCATTGAGGAAGAAAAGTGGAAATATGAAGAAGGACGAAGGCAGAAGAAAGCGCAATACAAGAAACAGCGCTTCCTCAAGGACAATGTCCTCATACTTACTCCAGAACAACTCATTATTGTACAAGCTTAAATCAAGAAATTGAGTGATGAATTCGATCGGTATCATGACGATTGGAAGGGCGCAAAAGTTCGCTTCGTCAATCTGACGAATACTTTCTCTTCAACTGCCACTACTCTGGTGCATGTTGAAATTCTTCAAGCTGAAGCATCTGCCCAGCCCACTAAGGAACACGCTAGCACTGCTGATGTCAGTATGGTTGCTGAAGAAAGTAGAATACCAGGGCTGATGACTCCATTCTAGCCGCTGATGATATTGCCAGGGAATCCACTAGTGATGCGCCTGAGGAAAGTGAACAAGCCAGGGAAACTGCAACAGTTGTGCCTGAAGAAAATGCACCTCCTGCACCTACACCAACTCCAATCCTTCCATCTGCATCAGATGCAAAGAAGACAAAGGCTGCAAAACGTGCATCGATGAAAAAGAGGAAGGCATCAACTTCTTCAAATTCTTCAGCTCTGAAGAAGATGAAGATGTTGATCAGTTCAATTCACAATCCAATTCCTGCCATTCCTATCTCATCAATGCCATCAAAGGACCTTGTTCCTTATGGTGAAGAATATGAGATTCCTGAGGAATCTGATGAAGAAACTCCATTTGCTGCTTCAACAGAGCAGTTGGACGAAGAAATTGAAGTGGACAAGCTCCCTTCAACTCCAGTCATTTCCTCACCTGTGCCTCAGTTCATTGCTGAAGAGGCAGGTGTTGAAGAACTTGAAGATGAGGATGTGGACATCGGATGTACCACACCTGTGCTCAATGATGACTTTTAGGAAAGTCAGCACCCCAATTCTCCACTGTTAACTCCTCTTCAAGTTGTTCCTCAGTCCCCCGTCGCCACACAAGTACAAGTGGAATCTGATGAACATCGTGCAACCCCGTCCGTCCATGAGGAAATTCCAGCCACTAGCGCTGTTGAAAATGTAAACGAAGAACAGATGCCTCAGGCTGCCACTGCAGAAGAAACTGAAATTCCTTAGCATGAGGAACCTGAGATTGCGATTCCTGAGGTGATACTTCAAATCACTGACACTGCTCAGCCCAAGCCAAAGAATCCCTTCTCGAAGAAGCCAAAATTCAAGGCTGATGATTTCCTCGGCGAGCACGTATTCTTCACTGAATTCAACCCTTATGACAATGCTCGTCTTAGAAGGAAGCATTTCTGGACAACCAGCAAGGCCAACTTCTATTCCTCAGTTCTTTTTGACAACGACAAAATCTTCGATCATGAGCACATTCCTCACGTGGACATGGAGTCTATGCCATGCTTCACACTGGTTCTTAGTCTGCTTCACGATGCAGGCTTGCTAAATTTTTGCACTGACATCGTTGATTGGAATGAAGAGCTTATTCTTCAGTTCTACGCAACTTTGCATATCACAGGCGATGCTGCTGACGTCAACTCATGGGTGTTGGACTGGATGACTGAAAACACTCACTACAAGGCACCAGCCACTGAATTGCTTCGTGCCTTGCCAATCAGTCCTCCACCAGAAGGCGCTCGCTGTCTGTATGATGAATCTGAACTTACTGATCATTATATGCAAGTGCTCATAAAGCCGCTGAAGCAAGGACAAATTCACAGGACCAAATTCCTCGTGAAGGATTTGCTCTATGTGCCCAGAACCATATACCGCATTCTGACGAAGACTATAAGCCCAATCAAAGGACATGATTCTTCAGATGAAGAAATTGTGGGGATGATGAAGAATATGCTCTTCAACATCCTACATGGTATTCCTATCAATTACCATGATGTCTTCATGAGGACTCCTGCAAATGTTGCACTTTCACCTTTTGAGCTGAAGCCTTATTCACCATGGATCATGAGATTCCTCAGATCAAGGTCTTCACTCACCTACAAGGTTGATACACTTAACCATGGCCGCTACTTGCCCCCATTTGAAGTCCTCAAGCGGACAATTTCCTCATCTGATGAGAAGGGCAAGTCACCAGCTGTGATCAATGAAGGCATTTGTCCATTGGATGGTCAGTTCCGCAAAGATGCATCTTATTCCACCAATGATGACTCTGCCACACATGATTCTGCTGCCAATGCTCCAAAGTCAAGTCCTCAAGCTACTGCTCCCCGTGTGATGACTTACCGTGAACTGCTCATAAGTCTTCACCAGAAGGTTGATCAAAACTACAAATGGGGCAAGCGTCAGTTTGGTTCTATTCTTCACAACATGACTTCTACACACAATGCAGTGAAGAAAAATCACTACTACCTCCATGAAGTGTTTGATCGCACCTGGGCAATTCTGTCTCATCTATATGGCGAAGAAGATCTGAAGCAAATGGGCTTCAAGGAAGACTTTCAGTGGTCTGCACCTCCACCGAAGAAATTCAAGAAGGTCAAGGTTCCTTCTCTGGTGGCGAGCTCATATTCTTCATCACGCGCCACGGACGAGCATGAAGATTTGGACGACACTGCAGCAGGCCCTACAACGACTCAAGACCCTGACAACGCTGGCGCTCCTCCATCATCATGATATTCTTCAGGGGCATTAGTCCTTAGTTTCAACCCTTTTGGTCATTCAATGACAAAGGGGGAGAAATTTGAGTTAGTCTTCAAGCGCGTCTATATATATGGGCGTTTTTTGCTAAGTTACAACTCTCGTTCTTCTGATGACTTTGCTGGATCGAGTTGTAATCTTAAACTCTATGGTGGCTTGATACTTTTCCTGTGTTCTTCTGCATGCTTATTCCTCATTAATGTTAATGCACGCATGCTGAATTACAGCAGTCACCATATTTCATCATGCATTTCAAATTCCTCATATTATATGTCAAATGCGTGTATGAATTACAAGATATAGGGGGAGACCTCCATGATTGTACTCTTCAAGTGTGCATTACTTCAAAACCAAATACCTCACGATGCACATCTTCAGGGGGAGTTCTTCTATATCTTGCTATCAATTCCTAAATATCAGTATTTACACTTCACATGTTTTCCCCGTTGAAAACTTAACCTATATTGTCATCAATCACCAAAAAGGGGGAGATTGTAAGTGCATCTAGTGCCCCTTAGTGATTTTGGTGTATTGAAGACTTATAGGTTAAGAGACTGATCCGTTTGTGAGTGTACACAGGTCTATAAGTCTATGAGGAGTTTGATATTTACAGAGAAAGTCGACCCCTAAAAATGAAGTTCTTCGACTGAAGACTTTGGATTTCTGAAGACTTTCTGAAGACATTGAAAGTGAAGAAATTGGTGTGACCTTGAAGACTTAGTAATCACTCGAGGAACATGAAGCGCGAAGACTTTTGTTTACATAGTTTCATTTTTCTCTTTCTTGAGTCATAGGAAACACCATACTATTAAAGGGGGTCGAGGAAATACTAAGGAGAAATTTCCATGTGATGCTCAACTGAAATCCTACACCTGCCAATCCCTTCGAGTGAAGCCATTGGAAATCTCGCACAGTTCGGCCATATTCTTCAGTGACAGAGACGAAGTTCTTCTGGTCTCTGAGGAATTTGTTCTGACTCAAGAGTTAGGAATTTGCCAATGCGGATTGCCTACCAAGTGAGGAACATGATAGCCCTGAGGAATTTGAACCTCAAATATTCCGACCATCGGTGTGCTACACGCCAGCTGTCCCAAAATATCTACCCACCTAACGGTCGTATCAGACAAGGGCATTTATGTCTTATCATGTCGGGCTGCTCCCTAGGCTATAAATAGCCGCCCCCTACAACCACTAGTTGGTTGGCTGCTCTGAGGGAAACTGACACTTGTCATTTGAGACCAACCCATCCTCCGAGGACTTTGAGTGAAAATCATCAAGTGAGGAAATCCCAAACCCAAACCTACAAAACCACAAGTGATTGAGCATCCTTGAAGAGATTGATCCTGCGTGGATCCGACGCTTGTTTCCTTTGAAGACTGTGCTTCTTCCAGACGGTTAGGTGTCAAGGTCTAGAGCATCCAAGAGGAATTGTGGATCGCTGAGTGACCGAGTTTGTGAAGGTTCGGAAGTCACCTGAAGACTTACCACGAGTGATTGGGAGAGGTCTGTGTGACTTTAGCTCAGGGAGAATATGGTGAGGACTGTGTGTCCGAGGCTGGGTGTCCTCGAGTTTAAATACTCAGCCGCTCCAACCATATATACAACTGAGACAGCAGTTGGAACTGGTCTACCAAATCATTGTCTTCACCGAGCTTACAGGTTCTATTTCCTCAACTCTTTAAATTCCTCATATATGTTGTTGTATGATTGTTCATATCTGTTTGAAGACTTTGACTGAAGACTTTCTCAATTTCCTCAGTTCTATTTCTTCAGTTTGTTCGTCTTCTTCCTTGTGTTATCCTATGTTTACGCTTTCTGTACACTGTGCTTGTCTTCATTTCATCATGATTACTATGCCTGTGTTCTATTATGTTCCTTTCTGAGTACTTATTCCGCTGCAAGTAGTTCTTCATTTAGGAATTTCCTCACTAGCAAATTCCTTAGTGAAGAATTCATAAAAATCGCCTATTCACCCCCCTCTAGTCGATATAACACACTTTCAGAGTGCCACCCCTGGTTCTGTGAGGCAGCAGAGGGTAGCTCACCCACCTCCTGCGGAAGACTCCGAGCCCGAAGTCAAGGCCACAAAGGAGCAGAACCAGCTGTATGATATTGTCAAGCGATTTGGAAATGGGAGGGCCAGCAGCAAGCACATGAAGGAGCTGAAAGCGTAAATGACCACACCACATAATCTCTCATTTTGCTTTTGCTCTCTTTTTACCATTCATCTTCTTTGTACTTTGTAGATATGATCCGCTTACGTTTTAGTTCTTTTCTTTTTTTACTTAGTAGACATGATTCTTTCATGTTATATCATTTTCATGCATCTCATGTTTGGACAGAACCAAGGTCATTCAATGTGAAGCGACGTACATCAACCTGGGTGATCTTCCTGAGTCCGTGAGGCCACTCGGTAAAATGTCGACAAATGTAGTTGCATGCGGGATTGACTACATCAACAAGCATATGGATATGTCTCCCGACAAAACAATCATGCATTACAGTGTGACCTGCAAAATATGGGATGGTGACTTCCACCACAAAATCCTGAGGAAGAATTTTGCTGCGCACGGTGAATTCAAGCTCACACTGAAGAAATATGTGAGTACTCCTTCCGTGTTTGCACTTTTATCACATGGTATGGTTTTTGACCAGTATCTGCACTCTGTTTTATGTTTTATGTGGTAGATGTTTCATGTGGCAACAACTGCCATGTAAACTGGCTTTTTTATTTGCATCCCCATGCAAACTATGTGGCAACTTCAAACTAAATACAGGGCAACTTTTGTTCATACATGGACGGCAACTTTATTTTAACTACCAACTATAACTAAACATTCTATGTGATTCTACTTTTTTTGTCCCCTTGCTGTTATTCATGTGAACTCTGTTTCTCATTTCCTTCATTGTACTTGCAGGTCCTGTTCCCCATGTTCCAGGAGCTTGCACCACATGACCCACACCACAAGTGTGGTCACCACTACGCGATCTGTCTTGACCTGAAGAATCAACGCTTTGAGGTGCTTGATTCAATGCGTTCGGCAGCTGATGCAGACCTTACTACGCATGCTGAATTCTTCATCAACAACCTCAAAGAGACATGGAACCGTCACTATGAAAACTCAAAGGTCCAGATCAAACATTTTCCGATTGAGTACGTGGCGACTACGAAGCAAGGGAACACGTAATTTCCTATCTCTTCCTTCATGTGCCCTTTACACCAATCCCACCCCTCTTTTTGTTACATCTGAATTGAAGTTTATCATTGCTATATCTGTCCTTTTTGCGAGTTCACCTGATTCTTTTCTTGTGCAGGATGGATTGTGGCTTTCACACGTTGGAATACTTTGCAAAGTGGGAAGGTAGACTTGTTCCCGTCGTCACAGCTACAACGATCTTGAGCTCCGGAAAATTTACACATGGAACTGATTGACGAATGAAGATTTCAACAAGCGGTCCGGAGCACGTGAGTTCATGGAGGAAGCTATCAAGAAAGTCATCAAGAAGTACAAGTGATCACGTGGCACTCCACACCGGACGCCTAACTTACATTCTGTTGCCGAGGAATGTAAGGTACTACGTTTGTTCTTCTCAAAAACTATGTCCGTGTGCTACGTTATGACTGCAACCCCGAGTAGCCTAGTATGTAGTGTTGGTGTGTGAGCGACATTTGAATTTTTTCTATAATATATGTATGGATGTGAACCTATTTAGGCGTGACAGTAGATATGTTTTATGTTTATCATTATTATTATGGTTTCATCGTTTGCACCACCAAGTTGCTGTTTCGAATGCGTCTACTAGGTCTTAAATCATGGCAAATGTAGTTCATCAAACATGGTTAGTAAAATTCATCGTCGTTTTTCATTTGGCTGTTTGCTTCTTCTTTTTCATTGCTAACTGCACCGGCTACCATGGTAGTTTGATCATGTAGCCGTAACCTTTTCTGCGGTTGATGCACGTTACGCTTTTTTCAACTTGTTTCCCATAGATTGCACACAACACACCATGTGTGACTAAAGCGCGTCGAATTATCATGGAAATATACGCAATGCAGACTCATTACAAATAACATGGCACATTTCAGTACAGCTAACATGGCAGATACAGTACAAAGAACACGACAGATTCATCATAACCAACATGGCAGATCCAGTATACTTGACATGGCAGATCGAGTATAATTAACATGGCAGACCTAGTATACATACCACGATAGATTTATTATAAAATATCATGGCATATTTAGTAAAAAATAGCATGGCAGATTAAACACATATAACATGGCAGATTAAGTACGCATAACATGGCAACTGCAGTTACCCATTCAACGCATTTTCCTTCAACTTCTGATGCCCCTCAAGAGTCATTCTCCCATTTTTTTAAAATTCAGAACATCTAGATTACAAAATAAAATGTCGCCAAGGAACATGTCACAGTGCCCCAATGTTGCTTATGGATTGCATGTCCCTTTCTTTGTTTTCTTGTGTTTTGCTTGAATCTCCAATCCTGATTTGTACCTTATCTCTTTTGGACGCCCCTTTGTGATGGAACGGGGCGGGTTCCTGACCTGGGTTTGTGTGCTTGCTGTTCCAGATCCTATCTCCGAGTTTTCAGATGATGGCCCTGTAGACGAAGGCACACTTGATGTGGGGGGAACCTGTGCAAGGCTTCCTCAGCTTTCCTCTTCTTGATCTCATCAAGCTCTCTTTTCAGGGCCTTCCTGTGTTTTTCTGTGACTCTTGCTGTCTCATCACTCTTGCATGCTTCATCAATTAGCTCAGCATAGTTCTTTGTCAGCACAACGTGCCTCACGGCTTCCATGGTTAACTCTGGTCTCTCGTCATGCACAGGAAGAATTGCGTTTGTTGTCTGCGGCGCCAAGGCGTCGTCAGCATCCCAAGTCCATCGCCGCCTTATGAAATGGCGGGGCATCCGTGTCACCGCATTCATGTCCATTACTTTTAGTATGTGATAGCACACAATGTTGTCTCGTTCAAACTTGCAGCATTGGTAGTAGTATTTGCCTTGGCCTATCGAGGCTTTCACGAAGTAGTTCCTTCCTTTGTCCGGGTCCTCAGGTTCTGAATCCGACATGCCCAAAATAGTACACACTTTGAACGTATGTTCGTCCACCTGGAAAGCCGTGAACATGCTGGCACGCTTTATTTCTTCCTGGAATCTGCAATTTTTGTGTGTTTTTTGGTAAACTACCGTCTGCTGTTTTTTGTAGCACCTTATGTTGTCGTGACCAATAGAAGTACATTTCGTTTGAACATGACAGATAGAGTACATTACACATGGAAACTGTAGTACACTACACATGGCAACTGTAGTACATTAGACATGGCAACTGTAGTACATTAGACATGGCAACTGCAGTACATTAGACATGGCAACTACAGTACATTTTCAACTAGTCATTGTCATTTCCATACAAACATCCCCACTAGAAGGACAGTGCATAAAACATGGCAACTGCATTTATTAAACATGACAACCTCAGTTGAATAAACATGGCATTTGTATTTCGGTAAAAATGGCAATTGCATTTCAGCAAACATGGCAAATGCAGTTCAGTAAACATGGCAGTTGCATAACATTTTCTATTGCATTGCCATTTGCATACCGACATGCCCAGTGGAAGTACAATGCATTACACATGGTAACTGCATTTCATTGAACATGGCAACTGCAGCTGAATAAGCATGGCAAACAGTAGTTCACTAAACAGGGCAACTGCAGTTGAGTAAACATGTCAAACAGTAGTTCATTAAACATGGCATCCTCAGATCATCGCAACTGCATTGCATTCTATATGGCCTCTACTGCCTTCATACTTGTGCAAATAAGATTGCAACACAACTGACTTACTTGTTAAAGATCTTGTTGGTATATATCTTGCTCATTTGCCTCTGCATCGGTAAATACGTTAGCAATTTTGGCTGCTTTAGCGTAGTGTTTGCTTCTTGCTGTAGCTCCGATGCCAATATTTTTTGTTGCAAAGTTGTGTACTGCTTGGCAAACTATAGCAATGAGTTACCAGGCTCATGTACAGTTTCAAAACAGCATTGAACCCCTCGCTGCGTTGCATAGTCTGCAGAAAATGGAAGAAGCACTGCATGAAGTAGGCCGGCACCCAGTACATTCGCTTCTCCCACAGGCTAGCAAGAGTATCTTGATATGTTTCAATCATGGCCATCCAGCTCCTTTCAAACTCCTCCACCGTCAAGTTGTGGTCCACGCATAGCTCGAATGCCTTGTGCAGCTCTGTACGGTCAGCAAAGAACGGTCCTAGCGTCTCCTCAGCCTTATTTATAATGTGCCACCTGCAGTGCCTGTGCACTGCCAACGGAAAGACCCCGTCTATGCCTGCACGCATGCTAGAATCCTGGTCTATTATTATGTTCATCGGAGCAAGTCCATCCATGCACTCTAAGAAGGTCTTCAACAGCCAAACGTACCCATCCATGTCTTCGTTCCGATCGAGCCCGCATCCAAACTACAACGACTGATTGTGGTTATTTATTCCTATGAATGGAGCGCATGGCATCTTGTACGTATTAGTGAGATACGTCGCGTCGAATGAAATGCAATCTCGGAAATGTTTGTAGGCTCTTCTTGCAACACCATCCACCCAATACATGTTCCTGACACGGTCCTCATCGTCCAATCTTATCATGTAGAAGAAATATGGATCTTCCTTCGCTTTCTCATCGAAGTAGGCCATCGTGGCTTCTATGTTAGCCAACTTGCTCTCTCTATGATATTTTGCCTTTAGATTTGTGACGTCAGCTGGTATGTAGGGCATGCTACTCAGAGTCCCATTTTTGTTGTGGATGAGTGATAGTATCTGCACCATTCTTGATGGACCGACGTTACAATCATGTAGCGGCTTTATGAATTTCTTTTCGAGGGGGGTGAATCCTCTGTGGGTGGTTAGAAACTTCACCAGGTCGAACTTCTTTATGAGTTTGTGGTTGTGCTCATCAAAATATTCAGTGACCACCCACTGTGCTTCATCTACGTTTAGCTTACACTGGACAGGGCATTCCTTCTTGAGAATGATTCCTCTCTTTCGTTCCGGAACGACAGGTGCAACACCTTTCCCCTTCTTGTTCCTTCGTGCCTTGTGGCACCTCATCTCACCTTTGCTGTACTCGTTTGTTTTCTTAATCTTCCTATGGTATTCGGTGTTGACCGCAAACCCATGGAACTTTGCATATGTGTGGTAGAATTTCTTTGTTTCTTCGAACGATTCAAATCTCTGCCCAATGTACGGTGGCTGAGGTACCATGATCTCTGATTGCCCACCATCCTCATCCCCCTGTTCTTCGTCATCAGTTTCATCATTGACTTCAGTATCGGCGGCAGTTTGATCTACTTGAGTGTTGCCAGCGCTTGTGTTCAAAGGAGTGCATGTCGGCATTGCAAGAGTGATTCCCATTTCCGACTCTGACTCGGTATTGTTTGCGGCATGATTGTTGGCTAGCTGGTGGAACGCGTCTTCCGTGCGCTTAGAGCTCCCCGCAGTAGATGTCCCTGCGCCGCTGTTCACTGTAGTTGTAGCCCTGTAATAGAAAAAACAGGTACAAGCGTAAGATTTTTGCTTGAATGACATGTTTATCGTAACGGAGTACATCAACTTCAAGTGATTTGGCATGACATCATTCAAACAGCAAGCTATTAGTCTGCATGTGGACATGCATGGCAATTGTAGTTGTCCAGTCATGGCAGCTACTGTCCAACAAAAATGGCAGCTACTGTTGCCAATGCATGGCAACCAACTCATTTTTAGTACGAAAATTTGGATTCTATGTGCATGGCAGCTGCAGTCCTGCATACATGGCAAATACTGCTGCCAATACATGACAAACCAGTGTGTTCTAGCATCAAAACTTTTTAAATTCTAGGCTCGAGCTCACTACGCAATTGCGACCAACCATTAGTGTTGCACACATGCTTTTAGCAACTCGCAAACCCCAAAGACAAAATATCACTCATTTGCACACAACCACTTTGTTCACGTTTTCTGTTTGATTTTTTCCACCATCAATGGTACAAATCTTCTTTTCCTCACATGCTATTCCCGCAAAAAAGAAATGCAGTGCTCTTTTTGTTGTTCAATTTGTCATTACCTTGCTGTGCTGCATGTGCCCATCTTGTGTGGTCTGTAACACCAAATTGACATGCTCTATATGCAATGTGTGAAGCTTGCCATGAGATGTTTGCTGGGATAGAAGCAGCGTAATAACCTGTAAGCATGGTAGTAGATGGGCAATGCATGGCAACTGCAAGTTGTTCAGTCATGGCAACTGCAGTTGTCCAGGGATGGCAACTGCAGTTGTCCAGGGATGGCAACTGCAGTTATTCAGGGATGGAAACTGCAGTTGTTCAGTCATGGCAACTATAATTGTCCAGGGATGGCAACTGCAGTTGTCCAGGGATGGCAATTGCAGTTGTGAACTATGCTCCTTCTGCTAATTCACCGTCCGCGGCTTCACTTTTTATGGACTCACCTGTGTATGATGTTGATGGCAGGTACATGGGTGCCGCCTGATGCCACGTGCTGCATGAAGGTTCTGCAATTTTTCCCGACACAACTCGTGAGTCTTTTGCCATCCTTTGCAAGTTTTTTTTCATGCCCACACCAGTATGTCTCTTTTTCGTATGTGTTACCTTGATTTGTCACATTAGCTAGTTGAAGGTGGCTGCCCGTATATTTGTCAGTGTTAGCGCCATGTGAATGAACTTGCCATGGTGCCCCCCTCAGTGTGTTTTGGTCATAAGAACCTGCTAAAAATGACAGTGTAGGACATAAGTAGAATGTCATCATCATAGTTGCGAACACGGCAAATGTTCTTTTCTTTTTGTTATCATGCATCATACCAATGCCTGCGTACTGTTCTAGTAGTGGCAGCAACAGCCCTGCGGAAATGACACTACAAGAAATATTTCAACTTGTGACCACCACTATTGGTCACTGAGAGGTCATGGTTTTTCATTTGAGACCTTTTTGTGACCAAAAACAGAAGGTCAAAAGCTGGCAGTCATAAACTGACTATAGCAACCTTCTCTGTGAGAAGGTCGTAGATGTTTACGACCAAAACAGAAGGTCATTGAACCCATGACCTTTTGTTTTGGTCACTGGCTGTCTACCCAGGCCACGTCGGATCCGACGTGGCAATCTGACGTGTCAAAATTGTGACCAATTGAATAGGTCAAAAATTAGAATCGGTCCGGTCCAATTGGGTGTTTATATAGGCCTAGCCCATTAATTCAACCAATTTAGTGTATTTTTTCTGTCAATTTTTGTTAGCTTCATGGGCCAAGCCCAACATCGTAGCCTTTTTATTTTTGGGCCATGGCCATTTTGGCCGAGCAGTTCAAGTATTTCTTTTTTTAACATGGGCCCACTGACTATTCAGATGGTCCCAATTGTCAGGTTCTTCTAGTAAGTGGGTCCCAATTGTCAAGGTCATTTTCCTTAAATTTCAATTTGCTAGTAAATAAATCACCAACATTCAAGTGGGAACAGTTAGAGAACATACGTAGTACTTCACATAACAACCAGAATCAGTTTAATACATCATACAACAAAGACAAAATAGCAAAATCATCATGTTACATCATCATATAACACAATACAATGGCAATCACACTCTATATACTCTATGTCTCTTCAACTTCGCATTCCCCAAATTCCCCGGATTCCCAGCTTCCAAATCTGTAGCACAAAATGAACGCCATGTTAATAGACCAAACTTGGTGTTACAACAGATGAATGATAACACAAATTGATCTTGCTAGTACCATGCTTTTTGTTCTTCAACTAGTTAAAATGAGATACCTATTCATACAAGAAAACAGATACAAAGTGGAAGAGATACTGAAACAGATACACAAGTTGAGATGTAGCAGGCAGATTCATCAAGTATATATCATGATGTGTATTGATCATATAGTTGTACCATTGCAAACCAAGAGATACCGAAATAGTGGAAGAGAAATAATTAATAGATCAGGTAGTAGGCTAATTTAATTGAGTGCAGCAACTTAGTTGTTGTTGTTGTTTTAGTAGCAGTGGCATACTCAAAATTTAACAAGTATTAGTACGCTGATAATGTGCTAGTGCTAGTATTAAAAAAGGATGAATTTGGCTAGTGCAAGGAAACTAAAAACAAGGAGAGAACTTTCTTACAAATTAACCACCACATGCATAGCATAGCTAGCTAATGGCCCAAAGGAAAAAAAACTGATGAAGCAGCAAGGCCATGACCACCACCAGGTGCATAGCTAGTCTACCTAATGGGCCATTAGCAGAAAGCAAGCCGTTTAATTAGCTTACAAACATCAACCATTAAATCTTGGTTTTCTCTCCCTCTCTCTACTGATGAACATCAACACAATTCTGTAGAGTTGTAAACTGATTTTTGATAGAATAAAAAGTCAATTTGTGTGCTAATTGGACCTAGTTTTAAAGAAACAAAAAGGATTGGCAGCATAGGGAGAGGGAGATGGACGTGCTACCTGCTGTTGCAGTGGTGCATCATGGTGTCCTGCTTGAGCTCCTCCTCCTAATGCTGCTCACTAACCTGCAGGACAAACAAGGCCATAGGTGAGCTGCAGCAAAGGCATTTCCTGATGATTTATTGAGTTCATGGCCACCTATAGAAATATTAGAGGGGCATGATAAGGAGTTGTAAAATACGAAGAGCCACCTAGACCTATACCGAATAGTAATGCATATATTCAGGAATGTGAAGTTCACCAATTGTTCCAAACAAGGAAAAATACTTCTTGATGTTTCAAGTGCAGCAGAATATATGCAAGTCCCAAGCATCCAGATGACTACTGTAGTCGATTGATAGCAGTAAATGTATACAAAAACAAACAGTGCTTGACAATTGAGGTAACTAAACATTAAAGAACTCATTACATACGATTTTATTCATCCAGCGTGATAACATGTTACTTCCATGTTATTGTGATTAAAAGAGTAAGATTTCATCAAGCCTATGTCATGCATAACAGGAACATATTATAAAATACCGAATAGTAGTTCAGTGCCTTCAGGTGTTGAATGACTCATGGTACAGTAATAATCACAATAAACTATCAATACATGTGTGGCTAGTTGCAAGGTGTCTATCATCAGACACATCATCATCATAGTAGGAGTAATCTAGTGTAGACAAATACCATGAGAGGATTGTCCACTGAATGGTAAATTGAGGGATTCAATGCTAAGTCAAACGAAACCAAACCACGCAATTGCGAGCACCAGCCAAGAAATTCAATGAAGCAACAAGCAAGTACTCTGGGACATGGGGAGCAGCTGTGGACGACAAAACCAATGGCGCATGCATGGCTCTCTTTGGTGCAGAGCCAGCAGCTGCGTCCCTTCTGGGGTCCATGGCGCTCTGTCAATTGTTGTTGCGGTTCATATAATTGACGCTTCATTTCTGTTTGCAAGCAGTGCGTCGGCGGGCAGGAGGGGAAACGTGAGCCTGACCTGGAGTAAACAGGCATAAGAATGTATGTCAGATGCGGCCAAAAAACAAACAAGATGATTAATCATTGGCAACGAACAGTTGAAACTACACAAGCCTTCCATTTCCTTGTATGGTATGTTTTTTTAGGTTCCATACAGACATATAGAGCATATATCAATTAAACTATACAAGCAGTAAAAATAAGAGGGTGTGCAAGCAAGAGATAATGTTCCACTGAAAAAATAGAGTATTGGCAAATAATAGAGTATACAAGCTACACAAGTCTGTATACACTAGATTAGGAAATGAATGAAGAGGGGACACCTGAAACTATACAAGTCTGTCTGTAATTTATACACCTGAAACTATACAAGACTAGATTAGGTAGTGTTCCACTGTTTGTTTCCATTTGCTTGGTAGGAATAGATAGATACATAGATAGATGCATACATAGATAGAAAAAGAGCAGCACATGTATCAAGTGAAAAAAATCAGTGGGTGTATTGATGTGTTCCACATGTGTTCAACCATGGTAAAACTCCCTATGCCGATCGATTGCGTACAGGTTCTGTGAGGCAATTGGAATAACATTTTCAGATGCACCTAGCTCCTTGATTGAGTGGGGAACCCTAATTAGTTTTTTCCCCATTATACTTCCTTCCCGAGGAATCCCAACTGTTATCCAAATTGAGTGGTGACAGAGTTGTATACAATACAACTAGGAAAATAGTAGAACATGCAAGTAGCGTGTGTAATCCAAGGACAGCGCATAAAAACAAGAAGGATATGCTTCGCCGGCACGCGCGAGTACTACAGTCAGTCAATCATCTGGATCTGGAACGACAGGGACAAAGCGAGCAGGGGAATAAAATTCGCCGCCTCAACAACGAGAGGATACTGAGCTCTTAGATACACAAGGATTGATTCCACACAAGGCTATATTTTCTAGCTAATGCTCCTCTGTTCATAAATAAAAGCCTTATATTTAGGAACAGAGGTAGTAGTAAATATCAACACAGGCATTTGCACTGCGAAGCATGCTACTCTGAACATTTACTGCAATGTAGAAACCTACAATTTAGTCTCAGGGTTCCCTTCACTTTGGAAACAAGTTATACACACTTGATGTGTTTATGATGGCAGGGTACTAATTATTTGAAAAGGAAACAAGGAAAGAGCCACATTTGTTCTTGTTGATTTAGCAAGTGTACTAGCAAGTGAATGTAGTACTATGCAATGAAATATAGGATTGGATCAAATCATAACCTCTCTTTGTTTCTCTGACATGGATGAGCCTGTTAGGTCCCTTGAAACCTCTACCATGTCCTTGAAGGATACTTTCCCCTTGCCATCAATGTCATACACCTTAAATATCACTGCTCAATGAAACACAAACCAGATCAACACCGGACCAGCAAATTAGTAGTCATCATAAGGATCACAGAGACCCAAACCAACATACACTTCTTTGACGATAGATAGCAAAAAGAGGAAAATAAACGTGATAAGCATTACACTCAATCTTTTGCTGAAGGTTGGCCCTTGCACTGAAGGTAGAGAGAAAAGAAACAAATTCCTTGAAGTTCAATCCATCAACCATACGTAGCAACCTCTGCAAATAGAAGAAATGGAACCTCAAAATCAGTATCACCTCCATAGTTGACACTGCTGAATCTCCTAAATATAACTAAAACAGTCAAACTGAGTAAAGAAAGTCAACAGGCTATGTTATTTGCAAGGGAGGTCGTGTTTTGTTGGAAAAACTACACTATATGTACAAATAAGATACACCGAGTTTTACTGGGGAAGAAAAATGAGCTGCAAATCTTCAGTAGAAATGATCTATATGGAGATTTTTGTGGTCTATGATAAGTGTTACGTATTTGGCAAAAAGCATTATACCAGTCTTTGAAAACTATGACTCCGTTCGTACCCAATCAAAGATAGCCAAAGCTTTTTCCAAGCAGATGTGGAAGGTGCTTGGCTTCATAGAGATATTCAGGTTCCACATGTATGGTAAAACTCCCTGTGCCGATCGATTACGTACTGGTTCTGTGATTGGTATAATGCTTGATTAGTTTTTCCCAATTAGTGGAAAAACTGAGTGGGGACAGAGTTGTATACAATACCACTTGGAAAACAGTAGTAGATGCAAGTGATGTGTGTGTAATCCAAGGAGATCGCATAAAAACAAGAGGCACGCATTGGTACTACAGTCAGTTAGTAAGTCATCTGGAGGTGGCACGACGAGGACAAAGCGAGCAGGGGCACAAAATTGGCTGCCTCGGTGACGAGAGACGGAGGGGGAGGGGGAGGGACGGACCTGGGAGAGCGGGGTGGTGGAGAACTCCGGGATGGAGAGGAACTCGTCCTCGGAGACGAATCCCCTGGCGCTGCGGTGGGAGACTTCACCTGGAGGGAGCACTCTGCACGCGCAGGCAGGAAGCAGAGCAAGTTAGACACCATGAAAGATGAGGCAAAAAACTGACTAAATCGAGGCCGATCTAAGAACCTGCTTGCCGAGGATGAGGAGGCCGGGGGTCTCCTGGAGCGCGAGGGCACGGAGGATCTTGGTGACGGCGAGCGGGAGGAGCGGGCAGGCGGGGTCGTGGTCGTGGAGGACGTGGACGGCGCGGTCGGCGCCCATGGCGAGCGTGGTGCGTAGCATGTCGGTGGCCTGCGCGGGACTGACTGTGGCGGTGACGTCCTCAGAGGCGGCGCCGGCCTCGCGGAGCCGCAACTCCTCCTCCATGGCAATCTCGCAGAAGGGGTTCATGGACATCTTGACGCTGGCCGTGTCGACGCCCGTCCGGGAATCGGGACAGGAAGAAGGCGTGGTGGAGTGAGGGGATTGGCAGTGTGTGGCAGCGGCGGGGATGTGGGAGGGGGTTTGTCTCTGAACTGAATCGAATCAGGGCTGGGTTGGGTTGAGGAGCAAGGGAGGGAGGTCGCCGGTGGTGATGGGGTTAGGGGAGGCCGCCTGTGGGGGTGGGGTTGGGTGTCGGTGGAGGGATTGAAGATGAATCGG
>NC_041391.1:678225532-678295142 GCF_002162155.2 Triticum dicoccoides
TGAATCGGTGGTGGGGAGGGCATGTATCCGGAAGCAACGCGGCGGATCTGGCTACCGTCTCCGCCTCACCTGCTACTGCTCGACCGGGGAGAGAAGGTGAGGAGGGGGTTTCAGGGCGGCGGTGTGGGGGGAGGGCGTAGGCCGGCGGCAGCGGCGGCGGCGATGTGGGTGGGAATCGAGACAGGAAGAAGTGGGTGGCGGCTACACGAGGGGAGGGGAGGGGAGGGGAGAGGTGTATCGCTAGGGTTTAGGGTTAGTTGTGCGAGAGCTAGGGGTGGATCGCTAGGGTTAGCTGAGAGAGCGGAGGGGTGGATGGACGGACGGATTGATGGATGGACAGATGTTTGCCATGTCACTGATCCATGCCACGACTGGTTCCACCAATCAGAATTAAGCATGTTCTGTTTTTTCTCTTATAGCTTGTATCCTTTTATTCAGGAAAACATTTAACCTCTTATAGTTTGTTCAAATGAACCAATATTTTGTACATGTGTGTATTTAGGCATGACAAACAATGTTGATTTGGGAGGTTTTCATTTTCTTTGCTCAAAACAACCATTTTTCATTTTCTGAGTGACCAAAATGTGTTTTTTTTGTGAAGGAACAACCATACATTTGTTGCAAAATGGCACTAAATCATTTTTCTAAAATACCTGGCCATATTTAATGCACAATTGAAAAAATGGTTGGGTGTCAAAAGTTTTGATCCACCTCTGGTGAAAAAGACAAATTCCCGCCGATTCAGCTGGAAGCGGGTCAAATTCGAACTGCAGGTGACTTATAGTTTGCTATTTCTTTTTTCCAAAAATCATTTCTAGGTACATAAGTACCTATTTAATCAGAGAAACACCAAAAAAATTCCAAGATTCAACCACTAGGTAGGAACGGTCATTCCCGCTGTTTTGACCGCATTCTGAAACGGGCATAAAAAATTCAAAAACAATCAAAAAATTAGGAAACCTTCGCATTGTGTCATTATATGTGGCCAAGTTCCCAGGAAAAATAGCAAACTTGTAATACGGTAATTATTTTTAAAAAGTGTTCTCAGAAAAGAGCTATCACGTGTGGAGATCAATGGCTTTCAAGCCAAATGATCAATCTTATGGCCACATTCATGGCATAGTTTGTTCAAATGATCTCATATTGTGCACAAGGGTGCATATTGGAATGGCAAACAATGTTTCCTAAGGAAGTTTTCATTTTCTTTGGACCAAAAAACCATTTTCCATTTTTCGATGCCCAAAAGGAGGTTTTTTTGTGAAGGACCTCCCAAATAATTGTTGCAAAATTGGACCAAATCATTTTTCTAAAATACTAGGTCATATTTAATGCACAATTGAAAAAATGGTTGGGTATCAAAAGTTTTGATCCACTTCTGGTGAAAAAGACAAATTCCTGCCGATTTAGTTGGAAGCGGGTCAAATTTGAACTGCAGGTGCCTTATAGTTTGGTCTTTATTTTTCCAAAAATCATTTCTAGGTACATAAGTACCTATTTAATCAGAGAAACACCAAAAAAATTTCAAGATTCAACCACTAGATAGGAACGGTCAAGCCCGTTGTTTTGACCGCATTTTGAAACGGGCATAAAAAATTCAAAAAAAATCAAAAAATTGGAAAACCTTCGCATTGTGTCATTATATGTGACCAAGTTTCTAGGAAAAATAATAAACTTGTAATACGGTAATTATTTTAAAAAAGTGTTCTCAGAAATGAGCTATCAAGTGTGAAGATTCATGGCTTTCAAGCCAAATGATCAATCTTGTGGCCACATTAATGGCATAGTTTTTTCAAATGACCTCATATTGTGCACAAGGGTGCATCTTGGAATTCCAGACAATGTTGCCTAAGGGAGTTTTCATTTTCTTTGCACAGAAAATTCATTTTCCATTTTCCTAAAATGAGTTTTTTTTGTGAAGGACCTACCATATATTTGTTGCAAAATTGGACCTAATCAATTTTATAAAATACTAGGCCATATTTAATGCACAATTGACAAAATGGTTGGGTGTCAAATTTTTTGATCCACCTCTGGTGAAAAAGACAAATTCCCGTCGATTCAGTAGGAAGCGGGTCAAATTTGAACTGCAGCTGCCTCATAGTTTGCTCTTTATTTTTTCCAAAAATCATTTTTGGGTAATAAGTATCTATTTAATCAGAAATACATGGTTTGATGGCGAGACATCGAGGTTTGGACGGTGACCGAGGGGCCCAACTCTAGAGCGCGTAAGCTCGCATGCCCGCTGCGTGGTCACCGCGTGACCGTGGTGTTGCCATGTGTTCTGGGTGTCCTAGGCATGTCTAGTGGGTTGGGCACTCCCCAGGTAGGTGCTAGGAAGAAAATCACAATATAAAGTTCTTGCAAGGAGACCGATCGATGCTCAAACATGAATAAGCAGCCAAGTGTTTGACTTGCGGTACAGGAAATGCACATGGCTAATGGGCGTGAGTTTTGGCTGAGGATGATCAGTTACTAAGAAGACCGTCTTCACAAATTTTCAGCTCAAAAGGAGGAGCCTAGGTGGTACTTGCTTTGCAAAATATCACACTGGACATAAATATGAATGTTGAAGCTGGGCTCAAAACAACGAATGGATTGAGCTGGCATTTGGTGGAGGATGGTTATTTGGGCATAGGAAAGCACTGTAGAAAATGGATACCATTTGGACATGCCAAAGTGGTACTTCCTTCACAAAGTGCTGCTTTGAACACGATAGGAAAATGAATACTGTTGAGTTATTTTTGAACTAGGCAACGAAGGTTTTCGACATATTTGATGAAGATATGATCCAAACAATTTATGAGAATTTTTTGGGAATTTTTGGAATAACAGAAATATAGGTTGCTTCACAACCTAGGGAAAAAATTGACACATGGACATGACACATAGGCAAAACTGATGAGATGGCACCTAGTCATCACAACCCACCACAATCTACAAGGCTATGACCATCTATATTGGTCGTTAACAACTAGAAATAAGGCAGTGGACCTACACTGTTTGCTTTGTGACCATTTCGTGTAAGGAAATTACGACCTTTCTGACCAAAATGGACGCAATGGTTTAGGGTTTGGAACCCCCCGAACAGCTTTTGACCAATTGGTCTCAAATGGTCATAGATCTATGACCAATTCTTCCAGGGTCACTGACAGAAGGTCACTAGTTGAGATATTTCTTGTAGTGTGAGTTGACTGTATTCTGCTGCATCCCAAGGGGGCGTTTCTGGCCTTTGAGAACCCCAAAGATCAGCGCCATCTCCGTGATTCATTCTTTCCGCATCTCGTTTCTGCCAATGTGTTCTCAATCACTGCATGAACAAGAACGCATCAACAATCCACAAAAAATGTATCCTTCTGCTGCTTGCACGTAGAAGTTAACACGTCAGTGTTATCACATTTTCATGCGTAGGCAACCAACATATCATGGTAAGTAGGACATGCACATCCACTCTCTTTTTATAAAATGTGGGTGCTAGCTATCCATTCGATTCGATGGCATCAGCCACTACAATAGGATGGCAAGCAATAGGTTAACATGGTGGCAGTTAACGACAATGATAGGTGGCAACTGATGTTAGACACCAGTGGCAATTAATTTTTGCACCCCCCTTTATTCCAAATTTCTCATTTCTCTCCCTTTTTTATGGATTCCTACACATCCATTCATTTACCAACTATTTGCATCAGTCGGCTGAGAACTGAAGCTTATCTCTAGCGTACTACATGGCAGATCTACTGTATTCTGCTTGGCAACTGCGAAGACACACAAACCATGTAGTGTTTTATCCCTATAGCATGGATCAAGTCGCCACCTTCGTCGGTAAATTTGCAATTTTTTGCCCAAAAGAAGGGTGAGAAGCAGTAGGGAGATCGGGAGATTCACCTGCTTTTAGCTGGTCTTCTTTGGAGGGCGGGGTTGGAGTGGGGGGCACGGGGGGTGGGGGAGGGTTGGGGTGTGGTCTGCGGTGGGAAGGCCCTACTGATCTGCTCTGGGTGCCATGGCAACCAGAGAAGGCCAGCGATGGAGGTAGGGGTTCGAAAGGTGGGAGAAGATGGCAGCGGGATTGGGGATCGATCAGAGGCCGGGACGGCTGGGTCGTGCGGACTGCGGGGTCCTCTGGCCCAGATGTGCGGGCGGGGTTGCCACACACCGGATGTGCGGGCCGTGCCTTTGCGCGCCCGGACGCGGTCGTGCGGGCAGGTTCCTCCTGTCCATGCCACACGAGGCGTGTGGCACAACTACCCGATACACCACACGTGTGGCAGTTATCGGGACCCAAAAAAGGCTAGTAGACATCACTGTCCCACCTCCCATCTCTCCGGCTCTCCCTACCCATGAGTCACTCCCCGCCGCTGCCCAAATCATACCACCGCCGGCGCCCATTGCTGTCGCTGCCCCGCTCCCCCACTATCCCGCAACCGGCCCCCAATTCCGCCGCCAACCCGTGACCCAGGATCCGCACCACCGCCGTCGGATGGGGATGGCTCCTTTGACCCGGGCCACCCCTGCCCCCGCTACGGTGCCCCATGCTCTGGAGGAGACGGCAGCTCGCGCACCCATGCACGGAAGGGGCAGCTGCTAGCGCACCCGTGCGCGCCCACTTCGGCCAGTACTGCCGCTTGCGCACCCTTGCATGGTCAGGGCAGCTGCACGCACGCCCGTGCGCGGCCATGGCCGCTCCCACTGCTTGTCGTGCACAGACGGGGCTGCTGCTAGCACATCCGTGCACGCCCACTCCGGCCGGTGCTACGCTCGCGCGCCCATGCGCGGACGGGTCTGCTGCTCGCGTGCCCTTGCGCGGCCGTGGTGGCCCCGCTCCTCGCACTCGTGCGTGGTCCTCGCTGCTGCTCGCGACCATGCCCCCGCCGCGGCGCGCCTGTGCGCGGGCACTCCTGCCAATGCTGCTGCTCGCACACCCATGAGCGGACGGGGCTGCTCCCGCTGCTCGCGCCCGTGCACGGCTGTGGCGGCTCCCGCTGCTACTCACACCTGCTAGAACGGCGGGCCGGCAGTGGCATCCCTCGCCGACGGTGACCGGCGGTCCGGCGTGGGATCCTTTCGGATCGGGGCGGCGGCGGCTGTCCGTGTGAATCGTGATCGGGTGGAGGGCGGGTGTGTTTTTTCTATTAGACAGAAGAATAAGATCACACTGACATGTAGGCCCAGGTCTTTTTTGACGGCCAACTATATTCCAGTCAACCGTCGTTAGTTTTTGTAGCCACGTCATCACTTATAGTGGGACCAATCTGTTAGTTTTACACTTAGCAAGTGTTTACCTCAGCGATAAGTGTTTTTGGAAAACAGCCAGCACAATGTTCGTGGTTTTTTGAAAAAAGGACGAATGGTGGCGGTTTTCTGAATTATGGTCCACAATTGTGATGGTTTTTTGAAATTTACTCCGAGCTAAACAAATGTTTTCGAACAATATGTATAGTTTCTCCATGTTGAGCAAGGAAAGTGACAGGATTTAAATCAGATGGATAACTAGCTGCTAGCTCTGCCTTTAGCGTGCACGTTGGTAGAAACAGCAACTGGTTTCTTTTGGAGTCTTTTGGAGTCTAATAACGTCAGGTACAAGTACATGGCAAATCGAATGTTCTTGATGTCAACTTTAGTAGGCAAGCATGACAATTTCGTACTTCAGTTTATTTTTGACTGAAAATTGTTGTGTGTGTCAACTAACTTGGCATCCTTGCGTCACTAGAATTTCCTAAAAATGTTCAATTTGTCATGCCCCTGTCCTGACATCAGGTACTTATCATTTCAATTTCTTTTCTTAAGCAAAAGTCACTAGATTTTTAGTCAGGCCCGGCAAAATGGATCTATGGCTTACCAGTGACACAATGAGCACCGAGAAATTAAGTGTCCATCCCGTGCGGTTCTGTTGCTAGGATTACGACCGAGCGTGTGTAGATTAGCATGCAATTTTGGCCCCCGGGGGGGGGGGGGCAGAATTGAGCGAGCTAGCGATAGGTTGACACGTAAATTGAGATCAAATTTGCACATACATCCATTGGCTAGGGAGGTCCGCCTCCACCACCGTGGGTATCAAATCTTGCATTTTATTTCCGCAAAATTCTTCTAAAAAGTTCTAGCATCCATTACCCTTACATACACTCATAAGCATTGTTGACACCAGATTTTGGCATGACATAAAAAGAAAATGGGATGGCTTCGAGTGAGAGGGTTTTCAGCATGGAAAGTTTCACATCGCTGAGAGGAACAACTTTGATGTTTAAGTCATAGCCATCCGACCCCATCTCTAAGGCCGAAGTTGTGCTCAAAGTACTGGATTTTGTATTCAGAACACTGTTCGGCTGATTAAGCCCCCAAGACGGCTCCGTATGGAAGAATTATCTACACGTATTGTCTTCGTCTCGTCGAAACGATCAATTTTGATATAAAGATCGTCGCAATCTGAGGTCGTATGCAAATGTTAGAGCCGCACAACGAGACCCTCCAGCGAGCAAAATATGCGCCCGGAACCAGACACATATGTGGGTGTGTCTGATGAGATGCGTGAATAATTTGCTGTTTTGCACGAGCGATTTGACCCTCGGGATGACCTCTAGTGAAAAAACGTTCAACATGGAAGATGTTCGTCTTGTCGAAACGGTCAAGATTGCTTTGGGACTCGTTTCCATCCGAGGTTGTTTGCCATCACAAAAAGGATCAGCAAGGTACAGTCAGTTTAAACCGAACAGTTTTGGAAAGTTCGGATAAAACTAGTCCGAATTTGACTAGGGTTTTGGACGTGAATTGATGCAATTTTCTTGTAAGGAAAGCCTAGATGAATCCTTTTCTTGTACGGGAAGTCCAGCCGCCTCATATATGTTGGGGGTGACGGCCGATTGAACAACACACAATCGAACAAATCAATATACTACTTTTTTCCTGTCTACGTTTTATCTCTCCATCGTTTTTCTCTCTCGTTCTTCGCTGTTCTTCGTGTTTGAGAGCTGCGAATCCCGAGGCTCTAGGGGCGGTAAGGCCGACCTCGAGCAGCCAATCATCGCCGCAAGCCCTGACGGGGTCCCTCCCGGGTGAGCGAGGCGTCTGGTCCCAAAAGCGCCGGCTTGCTGTCTTGCGTATCGCGCTGGAAGTCGGCCTCCCGCGGTGTGAGTTGCGGAGCATCTCCCTCGGTGCCGCGGGTACACATCGACGTGTTCGTGTGACAAGTGCCAGTGTCAACACACTTTTTGGCGAATCCACTGGGGAATCGAAGATCAATCATCATCATCCACCATGTCTGATCTTCCCAAGCCATCCGAGGTAGACGCCGATAACATCATTAAGCCCAGTCTTGATGAGATATCGGCTGATCATCGCCAAGTCTATGAGGAGTACAAGAAGGCGCGCGAAGAGAAGGATTTGCAAGAGTTCCTTGCAAAGTTCAAGAAGGATCGCCAAGGCAACATCACTCTGATTGAAGAAATCAAGTTCCCTCCTCTTCAAGCTGAGCTGGTTAAACCTTCTATGAGTACTACCTTTTCTACTGAGCAGTGGGCTGAGATTGAAAGTCGTATTGCTGATGGTAACAATCTAGTCTATCAAACTTTCATAGAAAATACTAATGCTCAGAAGAATACATCTCAATTGACTAGTGGTAATGATGGTGTAGCTGCTAGTGTGCAAAACCCTAATCAGGCTTTACCTATTGCATCGGCGCCTCCCGTGCCAATGGCTTATTATCCTACCCAAACAAATCAGATTGTGGCTGCACCCATTAATCCTATTATGAGCATGCCAGGTTCGGTGGCAACGCCGAACCCAACCTTACCTACAGCTACAACCACTCGACCACTAGCAAATTATGGGTCGACATACCTGCCACAATTCCTACCTACAGCTAGTAACCATACTCCTCCTATGCCACTGCCACAAGTTTCATCGTCCACTATGGATGATGGTCTAGTTAATCTTAGAGAGGAGATGGCTAAGATGCTTCGAGAGAATTTTGGGGTTGAGTTACCTCGGAATCGGATTTACCAAAAGTCGTACCCCGAGTACTTTGATGCCATCCAGTGCCCTCCAGGATATAAAATTCCAGATTTTGTTAAGTTCAATGGAGAGGGCACGAAAACCACATGGGAGCATGTTAGTCAATACTTGGCACAATTAGGTGAAGCAGGCTCACTAAATGAGTTGAAAGTGCGTTTATTTCCTTTATCATTAACTGGTACCGCATTTTCATGGTTTTGTTCTTTACCTCATGGTTCCATTCGAGTTTGGTCGCAGCTAGAGCAGAAATTTCATGATCACTTTTACAGTGGCGACAATGAGCTCAAGTTGTCACATCTAATATCGGTTAAACAGAAGCATGATGAATCGGTCTCCGATTACGTCAAGAGATTCAGAGAAACGAAAAACCGATGTTTTAGTTTGGTGATAACCGAGAGAGACTTGGCAGACCTGGTGCTGAGTGGTTTGAGAACTCCCATTAGAGAAAAGCTAGAATGCTATGAGTTCTTAAATATTAACCAAGTCTTACAAAGGGCTTTGGCTCAGGAAAGCCGAAGCAAAGATCTCAAAGAAGTGCATAGATACAAAGCCGATCGTCCAAAGATGAATATGGTGGAATATGATAGTGATCACTCGGACGATGAGGGTGATGTTTTTGCTACTGAATTTGTTTGGGCATCTAAGGCCAAACCCTTTACTTGCAATGATCTGAAACCGATTCATAAGAATCGTGATGAAGATATCAAGTTTACTTTTAACATTGCTAAGTGTGATAGAATATTTGATGCTTTGCTGCAGGCTAAGATTATTAGAATATCTCATACTTTACCGCCGTTTGAAGAGCTGAAACGGCGTGCTTATTGCAAGTATCATAATTATTTTTCTCATGCTACTAACGATTGCAATGTTTTTCGACGACAGATACAATTGGCCATTAATGACGGACGATTGAACTTTTCTGAGATGCAAGTTGATAAACAACTCTTTCCAATGAACACCATGGAGTTAGAAGGGAAGAAGCTGCTCATTCGGCCGGAGGTAGCCGAATCTGCTAATAAAGCTAATGTCATTGTTGGTGAGCCCAGGAAGGACCAGGAGGGCAACAAGGTCTTGGGGAGACATGTTGTGCTTGATAAGCAACCCGATGGCAAAGAAGTGATCAAGATCACCATCAAGAATCCTACACTCGGGGGGCAAACACAGGTGCAGCAGGACACTCGAGTTAAATTTGTCAAACCCAAGAGTCCAGAAGTTGGCAAATGGAAGAGGAATGAAGCTAAAGTGCAACGCAAGCGGATCAAGCCAACTTTTGATATGTTGCTGTCCAAATATGCTAATAAGTCAGATGGTTCCAGCTCTAACCAGCCATCATACTTGAAACGACCAAGGTCACCATCAGATGCTATATTCAGTCAGTATGTGAAATCGAGTGGACCAAGGGCGCAGTTTTCAGAAGAGCAGAGGCAATCTGTGTGGAATCGACTTGATTACTCATATAATGGCCGACCGAACATCGGTGACTATCAGTCGGCTGGTCAAAATATGCGACCGAGTGGAAAATATCCTAGTGTAAGAATGCACCCAGGTGGAAGCTATCCATGTGAAAAAATGTGGCCAAGTAGATTCCATCCGAGTGGATTCCATCAGAGTGACGCCCATCCGAGTGGATTCCATCCGAGTAAAAAGGTGCGCCCGAGTGGAAATTTCATGCATCTGGAAAGTCGAAAAGAATGGCGTGTTAAGTCACCAAGTGTTGCAGCAGTTGAGTCGGGAAAAGGCAAGGAGAAAATGGATGTAGACTCACTTATCTTGGGCACTGAAACATTCCCCATACAGCAGCCGACTGTGCATAACCACTCGACTGAGCCGATATTTGCTATCGCGCCAAAACACTCGTTTAATGACCATGAAGCAAGCACCAGCCAAGTAAAGGTGAGAGATGCTAAATACAATCAACCAAAGTGGTGTCCTCCAGGGCTAACAAAGACACAGAAGAGGAAACTACAGAGGTTAAGGAGTCAAGAGATGGCAGAGCAGGAGGCCGAGAAGCAAAGCGATAAGTTGTTCAATGACACTCGACCCATGGTTACAGCAAAACAAGTGTGGAGGCCTAAACAAATACAAGATACATCAGCTTCTACATCTATCACAGAAGTGCCTACACCACCCAAGGAGGACGATGCGACAGCTATTACATCGTCTGCAACACTTCTTACTTCTCCTTCACTCGGCCAGATTTCGGAATCGGTCGATCCACTTGAAGAAGAGGCTGAAATGTTGGACTATGAGTCTACACCGGTTCATGAAGGTATGGATATCAATATGGTATATTACTTACCTACTGAGTTTCGTGCTGTAGCTGAGGAAGGGGAAGTGGCTCAACTGGATTTTGGCCCTAAAAACGCAATATTCGAGAAGCCAAAAGAACCAGTAACACATTTGAAACCATTGTATCTCAGAGGTCATATCAATGGATCGCCACTCACTCGGATGCTTGTGGATGGAGGTGCTATGGTAAATCTTATGCCCTATTCGGTCTTCAAGAAATTGGGTTTGCCTGATGAAGAATTGATCAAGACCAATATGGTGCTCAACGGGTTTGAAGGCAAAGAGAAAACTGAAGCCAAAGGTGTAATGTATGTGGAGCTTACAGTCGGAAGCAAAACTTTGGCTAATGCATTCTTTGTCGCTGACGTGCAAGGTAATTACAACGTTATACTAGGTCGTGATTGGGTTAATGCAAATCAGTGCGTGCCATCCACTATGCACCAGTTTTTGATTCAGTGGGTTGATAATGGAGTGGAAGTCATTCATGCGGATAACTCGGCCCGTGTTGCTTTGGCTGATGCATCGGTGGATTGGAAACATCCCAATGCTACTTGCTTGACGGGACGTGACTTATCAGAGTTTGATTTTCTCAGCGCGACCAAGAATGGTTTTGTGCCCGTGTCTTTAAAGCCGACTGAATGCAATCAGCTCCAAGGTATGATATGTTTAAATGGATCCTAATTCCGAGTGGTTACAAAAACGTCTTGTAAAATATCGGTCCAGTGAGGACGATATGTATGAGTCTATAGAGGAGTTGGATGACATGGATAAACTTGGACAAGGTTTTACATCGGCTGATCCATTAGAAGAGATAGATATTGGAGATGGTTCAGTCACTCGACCGACATTTATAAACAAAAATTTGAAAGCCGATTGTAAGGCTAAATTAATCGAGCTATTGAAAGAATATGTTTGTTGCTTTTCATGGGAATATCATGAGATGCCAGGGTTGAGCCGAGAGCTAGTGGAGCATCGGTTGCCTATAAAGGCCGGTTTTAGACCTTATAAACAGTCGGCCAGAAAGTTTAATCCGAAAATATATGACCGGATCAAGGAAGAGATCGGTCGACTGCTTGAAGCTAATTTCATTCGACCTTGCAGGTATGCCGAGTGGATTTCTAACATTGTCCCAATGGAGAAGAAGGGATCCGGCAAGTTGAGGGTGTGCATAGACTTCAGAGATTTGAATAGGGCTACACCCAAAGATGAGTATCCCATGCCAATAGCCGATATGATTATTAATGATGCTTCTGGACATAAGGTTATTAGCTTTCTAGATGGTAATGCCGGATACAATCAAATTTTTATGGCTGAAGAGGACATGTACAAAACAGCTTTCCGATGTCCTGGTTTCCTTGGTTTATTCGAGTGGACAGTGATGACATTTGGATTAAAAAATGTTGGAGCCACATATCAAAGGGCTATGAATTTGATTTTTCATGATTTACCCGGTATCATACTTGAAGTTTATATTGATGATATTATTGTCAAATCGGATGCTTTTGAATCTCACTTGGCTGATTTGCGTTTAGCTTTTGAAAGAATGAAAAAGTATGGACTAAAGATGAATCCTTTGAAGTGTGCATTCGGCGTGGCAGCTGGCAAATTTTTGGGTTTCATTATTCATGAAGATGGCATCGAAATTGATCCCAAAAAGATAGAGGCCATACAGAAAGTGGAGGCTCCAACATGCAAGAGAGATATGCAAAAGTTCCTTGGCAAGGTCAATTATTTGAGAAGGTTCATAGCTAATCTGTCAGGGAAAGTTGATGCATTTACTCATATCCTTCGGTTAAAGAATGATGTTGATTTCACTTGGGGGGCAAAACAACAAGAAGCCTTTGATATGATCAAGAATTATTTGTGCACTCCTCCGGTGATGAAAGCACCCAAGCATAGAGAGCCTTTTAAGCTTTATATCGCAGCAGAGGAAGGTGTTATTGGTGCTGTTTTGACTCAAGATACCGAAAGAAAAGAGCATGCCATTACGTATTTGAGCAGACGCTTATTGGACGCCGAGACAAGGTATACATTTATTGAAAAACTATGTCTATGCTTATATTATGCTTGCACAAAATTGAGACATTACCTAGTGCCGAGTGTTTGTGTAGTAGCTTGTCAAACCGATGTCATTAAGTACATGTTGCATAGGCCAATTCTTAGTGGTAGAATTGGCAAGTTGGCTTATGCTTTGATTGAATATGATTTGGCTTATGAATCTCTAAAATCCATGAAAGGCCAAATTGTTGCTAATTTCATTGTTGAACATCGGATTAATGACAAGCATGATGTTGATATGAACCTTGTTTCATTAGTGCCATGGAGATTATACTTTGATGGTTCAGTTTGTAACAATGGCCAAGGTATTGGTATTGTTTATATATCTCCTCATGGTGCTGTTTTTGAAGCATCATGCCGCTTAGAATATATTTGCACAAACAATCAAGCCGAATATGAAGCATTGTTATTCGGCCTAGAGATGTTGCTTGCTATAGGTGTTACACATATTGAGGCTTATGGTGATTCGTTACTAGTGGTGCAGCAAGTATCCAAAGTCTTTCAGTGTTTGGATGAATCACTTAATGTTTACCTTGATAAATGTCTAGATATAATTTCTACTTTGGATTGTTTTAGCATTGCTCATATATCTAGGCATGACAATTGGAAAGCAAATGATCTGGCACAACAAGCATCTGGATATCATGTTGATCAGGGCATGTTTCATATCTCTGAAAGACCGATGTCTTGTCTTGCCAATATGGGAGAGGCTGAACCTGAACTCATTGATTCGGCCATTAACAAAAAATCTAGTGCAGGTGATAATTCCGACTGGAGAAAGCCCATTGTTGATTACTTGTGCAATCCGTGTGAAAGGGTGGACAGGGCTGTTCGGCGTATGGCTTTCAAGTATACAATGAGAGATGATGGTCTTTATCGCCGAACTGTCGATGATGTTCTTCTAAAGTGTTTGGATGAGGACTAGGCAAGAGTTGCTATGGGAGAAGTACATGAAGGTATTTGTGGCACTCACCAGTCGGCTCCCAAGATGAAATGGTTATTGCGACGTGCTGGGTTTTATTGGCCGACTATGATAATGATTGCTTCAGATATTATAAAGGATGTGAAGCTTGTCAAAAGTTTGGTGATATTCAATTGGCTCCTGCTGCTATGTTACATCCTATTATCAAACCGTGGTCTTTCAGAGGATGGGGTTTAGATTTCATTGGACAAATCCACCCGTCTTCCTCAAAAGGGCATCGGTTCATATTGGTGGCAACTGATTATTTCACTAAATGGTCTGAAGCAGTACCTCTTAAGAACATGACACATACGGAGGTAATTCAATTTATAACCGAACACATTATTCATAGATTCGTTATTCCTCAAATGTTAACTACAGATCAAGGTTCATCTTTTATGTCACACTAAGTCAGAGAGTTTGCCGAATCTTATAATATAAAGTTGCTCAATTCATCTCCGTATTATGCCCAAGCTAATGGACAAGCCGAGTCTAGCAATAAAATTTTAATCAAGCTCATCAAGAAGAAGATTGAGGATAATCCGAGGAGATGGCATGAGTTGTTGTCCGAAGCTTTATGTGCACATAGAATTTTAAGGCATGGTGCTACGAGGGTAACTCCATATGAGCTAGTATATGGTCAAGAGGCCGTTTTACCTATGGAAGTAAATTTGAATGCTTTGAGAATAGCCAAACAAAATGATTTATCGGCAGTAGACTTTTATAACTTGATGATGGAAAATATTGATGAAGTTGCCGATAAACGTTTGGTTGCTTTGAAGTCCATAGAAAGAGACAAGTTGAGGGTTGCAAGAGCTTACAATAAGAAAGTTAAGTTGAAGAATTTTCGAGTTAGTGATCTCGTCTGGAAAGTGATTCTGCCGATTGGTTCAAGAGATAGAAAATTCAGGAAGTGGTCTCCAAGTTGGGAAGGTCCTTTTAGGATTACAAGAGTTATTCCCGGAAATTCATATTTGGTGGAATCAATACAAGGGGCATTGTTACCCCGAGCTCTCAACGGAAAATATTTAAAGAAGTACCACCCGAGTGTGTGGCAGGAAGCCTGAGTAGGCAATGGCCGATGTACGATTATCGCCCTTAGCACAAACATGGCCGATACATAATTATCGCCCTAAGAAAAATAAATGGCCGATGGAGTGTTGACATCGTCCTTAGAACAAACACCGTGCATAGTATTTTTCGGCGTGCAAGCTTTGCCGAAAAATAGGGGGGCATGTGTTGACAACAGATTTTGGCATGACATAAAAAGAAAATGGGATGGTTTAGAGTGAGAGGGTTTTCAGCATGGAAAGTTTCACATCGCCGAGAGGAGCAACTTTGATGTTTAAGTCATAGCCATCCGACCTCATCTCTAAGGCCGAAGTTGTGTTCAAAGTACTGGATTTTGTATTGAGAACACTGTTCGGCTGATTAAGCCCCCAAGATGGCTTCGTATGGAAGAATTATCTACACGAATTGCCTTCGTCTCGTCGAAACGATCGATTTTGATATAAAGATCATCGCAATCTGAGGTCGTATGCAAAAGTTAGAGCCCGCACAACGAGACCCTCCAGCGAGCAAAATATGACGCCCGGAACCAGACACATTTGTGGGTGTGTCTGATGAGATGCGTGAATAATTTGCTGTTTTGCACGAGCGATTTGACCCTCGGGATGACCTCTAGTGAAAAAACGTTCAACATGAAAGATGTTCGTCTTGTCGAAACGGTCAAGATTGCTTTTGGACTCGTTTCCATCCGAGGTTGTTTGCCATCACAAAAAGGGCCAGCAAGGTACAGTCAGTTTAAACCGAACAGTTTTGGAAAGTTCGGATAAAACTAGTCCGAATTTGACTAGGGTTTTGGACGTGAATTGATGCAATTTTCTTGTAAGGAAAGCCTAGATGAATCCTTTTCTTGTACGGGAAGTCCAGCTGCCTCTTATATATGTTGGGGGTGACGGCCGATTGAACAACACACAATCGAACAAATCAATATACTACTTTTTTCCGGTCTACGTTTTATCTCACCATCGTTTTTCTCTCTCGTCCTTCGCTGTTCTTCGTGTTTGAGAGCTGCGAATCCCGAGGCTCTAGGGGCGAGCGAATCGACCTAGGGCAGCCCATAGCCGCCGCACTCCCTGACGGGGTCCCTCCCGGGGGTGTGGGGTTTTCGGGTCTGCAAAAGCGCCCGTCGACTGTCTTGCGTATCGCGTTGTCGGTCGGGTCTCCTTCGACGTCAGCTACGGTGCATCACCCCCGGCGTCGAGGATACACGTGACGTGTTCGTGTGTCAACAAGCATCAACACAATTGTACTGTAATATACTCGCATTTCTAACTAACTAGATAGCTCAAGCCACACTAATTAGCTTCTCGTGTTGGATCACACTCATACATTACCTAACCATTTTGTTATTTTGCTCAAGTAGCACTACACAAAAATCATAAGTTGTCGTGTATGTGAATATAAGTTGTGGTTAAACCCACGGGTGCTCGGCTTACTAGCCTGTAAGACGAGTATCAGATAAAGAAAACACAACAAACAAAGTGACTTGCGTGATTAGGATATTGTTAGCAACCTAACAATATCTCCTCTCGATCTATTACTCTCACACGAATTCGAGTAGGAATTTAGGGATTACACGCCAGGATACAAGAATCGGGGGAAGAAGAAGAAAGGGGAAAAAGGTAGCCGCCGCCGCCGGTTCGTTGATCCTAGTAGGCCGTTGGGCCCAGCCCATAGCTATCGGCCCATGATATGAAGGGCGCTAACAGATATAGGTTGCTTTTTCCCTGACTTGCTTATGTCTAAAAAAAAAGATATAGCTTGCTTGCTGGAATCTCTTTGGAAAATCAAAGGAAAATACATTTGCATGCATCTCGTCGTCGTGGGTACTGCTGTATGTACACTCAGATCACATGCATGAGTGCATGTGAGACGTGTAATGTGGGCCGTGAAACCCAAATTAATCCAGCTTTTTGTTCTGCTGAAGAATCGAGCAAGACCTGGTAAATTATGGACCTCTATGTGGTTAATTAGGAGATAGTCGTCCAACAAAAAAAAGAAACAATACAGTGTTTTGCCACTCTCTGCTCACAGCGCTCAGAGGAACCCTCAACCGTCTGATCGATCGGGCTCATAAACATACAAATAATCTCCACTGAATGGCCAACCGCGAGTGCCTATATTCCTGGTGCAGGTTGCGTTGACATGCTTAACTAGGAACCTTAATTAGGCTAGACTACTGCTAGTAGTTCGTCTTAGTCGATCGATGACTTGATTAATCTGAACATTTGGTGCATGCACAGTGGTTGGCCAAAACCTAAGACTCTTAATGTTAGAGGACACTCCACTCGACAAAGACATGTGGTTTACTTAGCAGATCACATAATACTGCATCCATCATTATCTCTTTGCTGTTTAGTAAGGCAGAGATCTTAGAAGCTTATTTCAACGGCGCATGCAGAAATATCTCTGGAGATGAGCTATGGGGATCACTCACCTGACTCTCGGTTTGTCCTAGCCCAAACTAGTATCGCCATGCAAAGACTAGAATGTTCAGGTTTTACTATGGACCACATACGGATGTATAAAGGTGCATTTTAGAGTGTAGATTCACTCGTTTTGCTCCGTATGTGGTCCGTAATGAAATTTCTCAAAAAACTTATATTTAGGAACGGAGGAAGTACCAACAATCGCTGAATGCAACAGGCACACGCGTACATTTCCCACAGTAATCAATCGCTTTTCCTTCAGATTAATCAATGGCTTGCTCGACTTGTCCGAGGCCATCGGATCATCATCGCAATCCAGTGACTAAACTATACTGATCTCGTAATCAACTGTAACTTTTGAGTTTTTAACTGCGATTAATTCGATGTGCATTAGTACGTGCCTAGGTTAGGGTTGGTAGCTTTCCACCTCTGGCCGGCCAATAGCTTAGTTGCATATTGCCATCAATCACGTCCCTTGCAAAAGGCCTATACAGAGCAAAAGCCCTTTCACGGAAAAATCAACCAAAACAGAGATGTTTAAGTGGCGGTTACGTGGGGAATCCGCTGTACTATGTCGACATTGCTGCTTGCAGCTTGGGCCAGGGGCATGGCCGGCCAGGCTACGCCGACATGTGACGCCAAAAATATGGCAGCTGGAGGCAGGCAGACAGACATCTTTGGACAAGGACGGTAACATCTTACCCACCAAAAACTTTGAGGATGTTACTAGACGAGAAAATATCCTGGCAGGAGGCAAATGCATGTACGAGGACGAGCTAAACAATTGTTTTCGAACAATATGTATAGTTTCTCGATATGGAGCAACGAAAGCGACAGGATTAAAATCAGATGGATCGCCAGCTAGCTCTGTCTTCTGCGTCGATGTAGGGGCGATGACGGCGGCGCGTCTTCGGCTCGCTTCGGTGCTTATAGTCGTCGCTAGGTGGTCTACGAATCTGGATGTAATTTTTATTTCTGGTATTTCGTTGTACTGCCATGATTGAAGATGAATAGATTGAAAGTTTTTCCGCAAAAATAAAAGGTTGGGACAACAACTGATTTCTTTTTCTTAAGCAAAAGTTACTAGATTTTTATTTTTCAATCGGATCTACGGTGTAACAGCGACACGGCGAGGCGCTGGGAAACTAAGCACCCACCGTGGTTCATTTGGCGAGGATTACGGCGAGGCGTGTGTAGATTAGTAGACAAGTGGGTGGAGACAGAATTGAGCAAAGCAAGCGACACCGCGACAGGTTGACCGGTAGGTAAATTGAGATCAAATTTACACATGATCCGTTAGCTAGGGAGGTCCGCCTCCGAGGGTATCAGATTTTTTGTTTCTGTAAATTCTTCAGAAAGTTCTAGTATCTCTTTAACATACATACCCTCGTGAGGATCAACACAATCGTGTTGTATACGCGCATTTCGAACTAACTAGATAGCTCAGCATGTATGCATGTGTGACGTGTAATTTTGGCTTGTGAAATGCAAATTAATTCAACAGTTTTGTTCCGCTGAAGAATCGAGCAAGAAACTGGTAGATTATTGACCTCTATGTCACTACCGGAATAGGGATCTATGTTGATGCAAAACAGCCGTCGGCATAGGGGCAAACACTGTCGGAATAAGCCTATCCAAATGGCAGCCGTCGGCATAGCCCCCTCTGCAACGTGTACGTCGGCGTACCTAGCCCGAGCCATCGGCATAGAAAACCCGTCGGAAGCTCTCCACCCTCCCTCGCCCCCCTCCCCCGTGTGACGGCAGTTGACGGCGCCGTCGACTAGACGATCGAACCAACAGCCGCCACGTGGCACGGATATGCTAACGTCATGGCCGTTGGTGTAGCTGTAGATCTATGCCGACGGCGACCCCGTCTGTGTATCCGTGTCATGTGCCGGCCGCTGGCTCGTCCTGGTGCCAGTATATGCCGACGGTCAGGTATAGATCAAAGTTACGCCGACGGCTAGGCCACGACATATCGATGCCACGTCGCGACCGGTGGGTCGTCCTGGTGCATACCTATGTTGACGGCCCGGCCGTCGGCATATATCTAAGGCTATGCCAACGGCTGGGCCATCAGCATAGGTGTGCACCAGGACGGCCTAGCGGCCACTAGGTGGCGAGCACTGGTAGCACGGCACCTCTATGCCGACGGTTAAGCCGTCGTGTACTGTTTTTTTACTTTCTGTTTTAATCCATTCAAATACAGAGGAGATAATCATGTACACAACACCATCGTCGTCATCATGGTCACAACATAACTCATTGTCATCATCACAAGTTCGTCATCATGACAACAAAAGTATCATGACAAGTTCATCATCATGAAAACAAAAGTATCATCACAACATAAGCGACAAGTCGTGTAAAGAAGCATAAAAATCCCGCAAGTTCATCACCGCCAAAGGCTTAAGCGCCATCAAGTCCACCACCACCGCCAAAGCCGAGGTCCTCACCTCTACCGCCATTGCCAAGACCACCAACACCACCTTGTCAGACCGGAGTGACTGGGCTCCATGACTCAGGTGTGGAACTATCAGAAGAACCACCACCGATGGATGGTCGGCCCATTCCCTACATGTTTGGAAAGAGATGGGTGAGGGGATATATGATTGTATTGAATAAACAATAAGTAGTAGTTGAATAGTTTGGTGATGTACTAACCGGAGTCCAATTGTGTTGTGCGACAAATTGTTGAAACGAAGGTAGCATAGGTTGTGGTCCAGGAGGTGGTGATGGTGGTTCCATTGTAGGAACCGTGCCGTTTGCCATAGACTCAAACACAAGCTACATGTGAGTTGTGTTGGAAATATGAGCAATTTACCGAATGATTTTATTAACAGAAATAGTAGATAAAGCATGACTAATATAGCAGAGATAAAATAAGTCATGCAGTCTGACAGAGAGAAGGTAAATAGCATCTGCAAATATGAACTAGGACCGAACACATCTAGAGCAAACATATGTAGAGCAGATAGTAGAGCAAGAAACTGTGGCAGAACATCAAACAGAAAGAGCATAAGAATGTACGGAACAGTAGCAGAAGCACTGCTCTTGGGGTCGACATCCTCGCCAGCCATGTCATCGAAGAGGTTGCCGATGTCAGGGAAGAATTCGTCGTCGGGGAAGTGGTCGTCGATGTCTGGAGCGCCCGTGATGAAGAGGTCAGTAGTCGCGCGGAGCGCTCCCCAAAAACTGTATCACCCTTCTCCCATACAGGACTCAATGCGGTGGCGTTTCGGAGGCCTACTGTCCCAACCTGCGGTGCACGCCGCAAGACGGGATGGGAAAGACAGTAGCAATAGCTCAGTGCTCAGGAACTCGGTGGCGAGAGGAAGAAGGTGTTATGGTGTGTCTCTCTGGAGAGGAGTGACCTTCCTTTTATAGGCACAACAGAAGAAGGCGAATAGGCTGCGACGGGAGTTGAAGCAAAGAGGGGAGACGAAACGAAAAGGCAGTAGTTGAAGGGTGCATCGTTCATATTAAATATCCACTATAGCAAAAACTTTCCAGCTTCCAAGTGACCTTTTGTATACCCGTCGTGCGTGGCAAAAATTTAGACATCGGCTCGGCTCATTCCCGCAAATCGCGGCGAGGCGCGACGCGACGCGTCTTCACGAGGCGTGGCAGGGCGGGTGATGGACAAGGAACGCGCGTGAATGTCCCTCTTGTTCTCATGCTCATACATGTGGGGAAATACCCTCCCTTTTAAGGAGGTCCAACTCCCACGTGGGACTAAACTTTGGTTCAACCTCTTGCCTTGCACGAATGGGTTGCGTGGGCCTCAAGGATTTATTAGGAATTTCTGAAATTGTTATTTGGCTGGCCCTAAAGTAGACTAATTCCAGCAATCCCCCACCAGATACCAGATGCATGCAAAATTTGCCTTTGGTTCCAAAACACTTTTTTATATACCGGTACTGCAATGGAGACTGTTAAGTTGAACTTCCACCTAGAACTCTATGCTACACTAGTAAGAAACTTGAATAATGGACTATGCCTTGAACTGCAAGTTTTTTGCGAATCTAGCTTCACACAAAGCCTTGACCGATACTAGGCTACCATGGGTCCTCCCGAGGGTGGAGCTTATGCGTCATACTCTGAGACCTTTCATGAGCTTACTAAGAACACCCTACTCTCATAGATTGCAATGTTTAACAATCAGTCTCATATAGGTGTGTTGTTCAAATGATGTTCTGCAGGATAACATCTCTTCTTAAATGAGCCACTTAGAACACATTAAGATATACATCAACCTGCCATGCAGAGTAGGAGAGTATTGCATCTTCATGGAGTGGTATATTGTTAATAGTAACTATACTCTCCTCTTAGTTGACCAACAGTTTGTCTTCCACATCTAATTCACGGGATCTCCGATCGCATAGACTAGGTTACCACTGTGAACAACTCATATTGTTGGTCTCATACCCATCTCCTTCGAAGCCTTATCTATCACATTACGTGATAGACCCTTAGTAAAAGGATCTGCCAGATTTTTAGACGTTTGGATATAATCCAATGCAATAACTCCAGAGTTTTTCATTTTCCTGACAGACTTCAACCTTCTCTGAACGTGTCTTGATAACTTCATGTTATAATTTGAGCTGTCCACTTTCATGATCACAGTTTGATTGTCACAGTTCATAAGAATACCCAATACAGGTTTCTCAACAACCGGCAAACCATTCAAGAGTCGGTGAATCCAATCTGCTTCAACCATAGTTGTATCTAGTGTTGTGAGTTCTGCTTCCATTGTTGACCTCGTTAAGATGGTCTACTTACAAGACTTCCAAGAAACAGCGCCACCTCCATGAGTGAATACATATCCTCTCGTGCCCTTTATCTCATCAGCATCAGAGATCCAGTATGAGTCACTATACCCTTCCAGTACCTTTGGGGACCCAGTGTAGTGAATTACATAACTTGCAGTACCTTTCAAGTAACCACTACTTCAGGATGTTGCTAACGCAACACTACGATCAGAGACCCTTTGACGAAACTGTGTGCGATGCATTAATCTCAAACGGTGGTGTAAAAAACCCGTCAAAAGAGGTGCAAAACATTTGCGATGACGGATGCATCAAACACGGTTCGGATTTTAGTTCCGTGTGTGATGCAGGGCATACGGTTCAGTGCAATTAACTGTTTGCGATGAGGAACAACAAAAGAAACGAGCAGCGAGATGAACGTGTGTGCGATAAACATCATACGGTTCACTAGGATGAACTATTTGTGATTATGCAACACAAAAGAAATGGTCAGCCAGATCAAGGTGTGTGCGATATACGACATGCGGTTCACTCGGATGAACTGTTTATGTTGAGACAAGAGAACATAAACGTTTCAATATAACAAGATGTGTGTGATACGCGACAAACAGGTCTACAATCAGAAATGTGTGCGAAGACCGATAATAACGCAGACGATTCTGCTAATAAGATGTGTGTGTTGTGCGATGGGATTGCATACAGAACAACAACATATATAAGATGTGTGTGTGTTTGTGGGTGTGTGGGTGTGTGGGTGTGTGTGCAATATATGTGCCAGGATCCATCGTTTGTCTGCTATGTGTGTGTGTGTGTGTGCGTGCGTGCGTGTGTGTGTGTGTGTGTGTGTGCAATTCTGAAAGTTAGCAGTCGTTGGCTTCATCCCCCACGCATATAATGCGGGGGTGTTCGCGAAAGTATGCGTAATCACACTTGATCCAACTTCTTGGTCCATTAAGGAGGTGATCGCATGTTGAACTAGGCAACCGGACTACATAGCTTTAACACTATCACTTAGCCATAGGAGTTTGACGGTGGGGCTACTATGTAGCCCCTTGTACCTTTGCGTGCATCCGAATCCGAGTGCATGTGTACATGACCGGTAAGCGGTCCTTCGTTAATGCGGAGGAACCCTAAAGGTTCCAATGAGTCTTCGAGTGGTTGAGCAGTCTCTCGCTATATCATGACAGTCAGTTTTCGGCTTTCTCTACTGAGGTGCTCATCCGGAATAACCAGGGCACAGTCGCAGTAGTTCTCCCTTGGCCGCCTTAGCCAATAAGAATGGAACGTAAGGCAGCGAAACCAGGAGCCAGGCAAACCCAACATTTGACCAAAGACATGATTTGGAGCTGATGCATATAAGGCCAAACTCGCGACGCCGAACACTCTCGAAGGTATTCGGACTTATAACGTATACTGGGCTGGGTAACGCCCCTTATTATGAACCCTGTATTCCCAGGTATGTGCATTAGTTTGTTGTGGCGAAATGACAATAACGGTAGTATCCTCTGAAGGTGTAGTACCCATGGGATGTGTAAGCAACAAGAGACAATAAAGAAGGTTTACACAGGGGCTTAATCTAAAGAGAAACCATTGAGCGGGGCCCTGCTGCACGTCTGCGCCTTTGTCCCTGTTGTGCCGTGTCCTGGGAGGGTGTCGCACGAACGGTGTCTGTAAAAAGAAAAACTCATGGAGAAGAGTATGACATAAGCGTGCGAAAAGTTGGCTATCACTAATGGATAGTAAAAGTGTAAGACATTGGCCTGTTAATAAGGTTAGGCCGAGAATTGGGCTTTATTAATTATCTATAGCCCCTGGTGTCCTCTATGGGATTATATGTGTGGCGCCTAGATCAGGTTGATCTGGGCTGCCGGACTCGTCTAACCGTGTCCGTGGTCTTAACGACCAATCATGCTTTCTGGTATTAGTGGTTGCTTAGAGTCCGGCTGCTGGAGCCGTCGTGTATTCCTCCATGCGTAAGGAACGCTCTGTACTTCTGTTAATGGTGATGACGCAACGTGGACCGGGCATCTTGAGTTTAAGGTAGGCGTAGTGCGGTACTGCGTTGAAGCGGGCAAAGGCCGTTCTCCCAAGCAATGCATAATAACCACTTTGGAGGGGGGCGATGGCGAAGAGTAGTTTTTCGCTTCTGAAGTTGCCTGGGGAGCCGAATATCACCTCTAGTACGAGGGAGCCCCTGCAGTGGGCTTCGACGCCTGGTATCACACCTTCAAAGGTGGTGTTACTGTGGTTGATTCTGGATGGGTCTATCCCCATCCTGCGGACAGTGTCCTAGCATATTAGATTAAGACTACTGCCGCCGTCCATGAGGACGTGAGTAAGATGGTATCCGTCGATTATTGGGTCGAGCACCAAGGCAGCTGATCCTCCGTGTCGCATACTAATCAAAGGTGATCGGGCAGGCCGACCAGTGGTTGAGTTTGGGGGCCACGGGCTCTATAGCATACGCATCTCTGAGCGCGCGTTCGCGCCTTCTTGTGGTTATGTGAGTCGCGTGGATCATGTTTACTATTTTTACTTCTGGTGGGAATTTTTTCTGTCCCCTAGTGTTCGGCTGGCGAGGCTCATCCTCGTCTTCACTTGGTGTTTCCCCTCCTCGTGTTCGGTGATTAATTGGCCGGCCTGCTTAAAAACCCAGCATTCTCTATGAGTGTGGTTCCCAGGTTTCTCGGGGGTGCCATGGATTTGGCACAGTCTGTCCATGACTTTATTCAGGCCGGATGGTCCTTCTTTGTTGCCTTTAAGTGGCTTCTTTTGTTGACCGGGTCGAGAGCCCTTGAATCCGGCGTTGACCGTTGTGTTGTCCGGACTTTCTTCCTTGTTTCGACGTTTGTTTTTATTACGCCGTGGCTTCCCGTTGCCATCACTGATTTCGGATGTACTTGGGTCGCTGGTGCCTCTACGGGCCAACCAGATGTCTTCACCCGCGCAAAAGCGGGTCATAAGGCTTGTTAGGGCTGCCATTGTCCTCGGCTTTTCTTGCCCGAGGTGTCTGGCGAGCCACTCGTCCCGGATACTGTGCTTGAAGGTCGCTAGGGCTTCGGCATCCGGACAGCCGACAATTTGATTCTTCTTAGTGAGGAATCTGTTCCAAAGCTTGCGGGCGGATTCTCCAGGCTGTTGAATTATGTGACTTAAATCGTCCGCGTCGGGAGGTCGGACATAGGTCCCTTGAAAATTGGCCCTGAAGGCATCCTCGAGTTCCTCCCAACTTCCGATTGAATTTTCGGGGAGGCTTTTCAACCAGTGCCGAGCTGGTCCCTTCAACTTGAGAGGAAGCTATTTGATGGCATGGAGGTCGTCCCCATGAGCCATGTGGATATGAAGGATAAAATCCTCAATCCAGACCCCGGGGTCTGTCGTTCCATCATATGCCTCTATGTTCACAGGTTTGAAACCTTGTGGGAATTCATGGTCCAGTACCTCTTCGGTGAAGCACAGAGGGTGATCAGTCCCTCTGTTTCTGGACGTATTATGGCATGCCGTCAGCTGTTGGTGTGTCCGGTACTGATTCTGAAGTGGTATCCGATCAGTCTGATCGTTTTGATGACCATAGTCCTGTGCCGGGGCGTGTCCTCTAGATCCATAGATGGCCCTAGTCGCACCAGCCTTCTTATCCAGGAGCTCACGTAAATCGTGTGCGTCGTCGGTAGCTGCTCCATTGCGGATTCAAAGTGGTTTGTTCGGCCTATTGGCCGTATTGTTCTTCGGTGGAACGGCCTCGTCGTCAAATTCTGGTAGCAGCTTGCGCTTTAGATAGCTCTTTGTTCGGCGATCGTCGCCGTACTTTTCTTCAGTGTCTAGTACTTTATTCCATCTGTGATTGAGCGTTTCCTATGCGGCTTTAAGCTTCTGCTTCTGCTTCTTTAGACTTCTCGCAGTGGCCATAAGCCTTCTGTGGAGGTTATCTCGTTCCAAGCGTGTTTCCGGGATGGTGAATGTGTCGTGTTTTGGCTTTTGTCCGGGGGTTTTATCCTCTGCTTTGTCGCCATCGTCCTCCTTAGGCGTATCCACCATGTATATATCGTATGATGAGGTGGCAGTCCAGCGCCCCGTGAGTTGTGGTTCTGAATCGTCTCCTGCGCCGACGTCCATACCGTCGGTATCATTAGAGTCGAATTTGAGCAGGTCTGTTACATCATCGATAGTGGCTATGAAGTGGGTGGTGGGTGGGCAATGAATTCCTTCGTCACCTGCTTCCCGCCCGAGCCGGACATAGTTCAGCCAAGAGTCTCCTGACAATGAGAGAGACTTTAACGAGTTCAGCATGTCGCCAAAGGGAGAGTGCTGGAACATATCCACAGCGGGGAACTCCATTACCGGAGCCCACCCGGATTCGGCGGGCTCGGGAGTGTGCAGACTGAAACCTACAACCGGATACGAACCCGGGGGTCCGGTGTCACAGGCTTCCTTGGGGGTGAAGTCTGTGTTCGACTCTACCGCCGATGGGTGTGCAGCCTCCAGGGCGGGGTCCATCCACCCGTCCTCAGACGACGCAATCTGCCCCGGATTTAGGCCCGGGGCTCCTGTAGGGGCGATATTCCAAGCATTGCTCGACAGCAGGTCTAAGTCGTGCTCATCGTGGTTGTCCGGCTTTCCTGGCATAGGCCCGAATTCGTTGAAGATCAAGGCTCCGCGGATATCGGCCGTGTAGTTTAGGTTTCCGAACATGACCTGATGGCCAGGGACGTAGCTGTCGATCTGCTCCAGATGGCCAAGCGAGTTGGCCCGCAGTGCGAAGCCACCGAACATGAAGATCTGTCCAGGGAGAAAAGTCTCACCCTGGACCATGTTGTCATTGATGATTGAAGGAGCCATCGAGCCTTACAGCGACGACACAGAGGAACTCTCAATGAAAGCACCAATGTTGGTGTCATAACTGGTGGATCTCGGGTAGGGGTCCCGATCTATGCGTCTAAGGCTAATGGTATCAGGAGGCAAGGGACACAATGTTTACCCAGGTTCGGGCCCTCTTGATGGAGGTAAAACCCGACTTCCTACTTGATTGATCTTGATGATATGAGTATTACAAGAGTTGGTCTACCACGAGATCATAGAGGCTAAATCCTAGAAGCTAGCCTATGATGATTATGAATGTTGTGATCATCCCCATATGGACCGAACCCTCCGGTTTATATAGACACAGGAGGGGGCTAGGGTTTACACAGAGTCGGTTACAAAGAAGGAAATATAATATCCGGATTACCAAGCTTGTCTTCCACGCAAAGGAGAGTCCCATCCGGACATGGGATAAAATCTTGAGTCTTGTATCTTCACGGTCCAACAGTACGGCCAAAGTATATAGTCCGGCTGTCTGGCTACCCCTAATCCAGGACTCCCTCAGCCGCCTCGTTTGTTGCTTGACTTCCACTCCAAGTCTCCTGGATTGCGTTTGTTCCAAAAAGATCGCCCCCGAAGGTTTCATTCCGTTTGGACTCCGTTTGACATTCCTTTTCTTCGAAACACTAAAATAGGCAAAAAAAAACAGCATTTCGGGCTGGGCCTCCGGTTAGTAGGTTAGTCCCAAAAATGATATAAAAGTGTAAAGTAAAGCCCATAAATATCCAAATCGGGTAACATAATAGCATGGAACAATAAAAAATTATAGATACGTTGGAGACGTATCATACACTATAACTATGATGATTAAATAGCTACTGTTGGTGGTAATGACTGATGCGATTAAATAGCTTGTGCTGGCGGATTAGATTCAAGTGGAGGCAACATGTGGTGCACATCGAAAGTACTACTAGTCCAAACTAGATCAAGTTTGGATTAGTAGTATACTTTTGGCATGCACTACATGTTGCCTCCAGTTGAACCTAATCCACCTTCATTTGACACATTGTTATGGACATAATGATATAAACCTCATAATTGGTATTGCACCAAAATTTGTATAACAGTGTATAAATACACTAAAAATAAAAAAAATGAAAAAAAGAATACTAGTAGAAATGGATAGAAAACACGCTGCTACTAGCTAGATTAACAGTAGCGCGTGGACGAACACACGATGCGGCTATATGTCTTAATAGTAGCGCGTATATAGCAGACAAACGACGGATCCTGGCACAATACAGAACCCAACAGACAAACGACGGATCCTTGCATACAGAACCCAACAGACAAACGACGGAAATAGTGAAGACACACACACACACAGACTTATAAGGACATGGTTGCACAACCAAATTAAACATCCACTTACATAGGTGGCTACTACAACCATGGCATTTTCACACACCAAAGTCAACTATTGTTGGAAATATGCCCTAGAGGCAATAATAAAATGGTTATTATTATATTTCCTTGTTAATAATAATTGTCTATTGTTCATGCTATAATTGTATTAACTGGAAACCGTAATACATGTGTGAATACATAGACCACAACATGTCCCTAGTGAGCCTCTAGTTGACTAGCTCGTTGATCAATAGATGGTATGGTTTCCTGACCATGGACATTGGATGTCATTGATAACGGGATCACATCATTAGGAGAATAATGTGATGGACAAGACCCAATCCTAAGCATAGCACAAGATCGTGTAGTTCGTTTGCTAAAAGCTTTTCTAATGTCAAGTATCATTTCCTTAGACCATGAGATTGTGCAACTCCCGGATACCGTAGGAATGCTTTGGGTGTACCAAACGTCACAACGTAACGGGGTGGCTATAAAGGTGCACTACAGGTATCTCCGAAAGTGTCTGTTGGGTTGGCACGAATCGAGACTGGGATTTGTCACTCCGTATGACGGAGAGGTATCTCTGGGCCCACTCGGTAATGCATCATCATAATGAGCTCAATGTGACTAAGTAGTTAGTCACGGGATCATGCATTACGGAATGAGTAAAGTGACTTGCTGGTAACAAGATTGAACGAGGTATTGGGATACCGACGATCGAATCTCGGGCAAGTAACGTACCTATTGACAAAGGGAACTGTATACGGGATTGCTTGAATCCTTGACATCGTGGTTCATCCGATGAGATCATCGTGGAACATGTGGGAGCCAACATGGGTATCCAGATCCCGCTGTTGGTTATTGGCCGGAGAGATGTCTCGGTCATGTCTTCATGGTTCCCGAACTCGTAGGGTCTACACACTTAAGGTTCGGTGACACTAGAGTTATTATGGGAAATAGTATGTGGTTACCGAAGGTTGTTCGGAGTCCCGGGTGAGATCCCAGACGTGACGAGGAGCTCCGGAATGGTCCGGAGGTGAAGATCGATATATTGGACAAAGGGTATTGGAGTCCGGAATTGTTCCGGGGGTACCAGGTGATGACCAGCGTGTCCGAAAGGGGTTTCGGAGGCCCCGACAAGCGTTGGGGGGCCTTATGGGCCAAGGGGAGGGGGCACATCAGCCCACTAAGGGGCTGAGCGCCCCTCCCACCCCATCTCACGTAACCAGGAGAGGTGGGGGCGCCACCCCTAGGGCAGCCGCCCCTCCCGCCTTGGGGGGCAAGTTTCCTAGGGGGTGGGGGCGCCCAAACCCATCTAGGGTTTCCCCTGTGGCCGCCGCCCCTCCCCTGGGGAACCCTAGGGCGCCTCCTCCTCCTCCCTTCCCCCTATATATAGTGAGGGGGAGAGAGGGCAGTCGCTCCCTTCCCCGGGCGCAGCCCTCTCCCTCCTCCGTAGTGCTTGGCGAAGCCCTGCCGGAGAACCACGAGCTCCATCACCACCATGCTGTCGTGTTGTCGGAGTTTTCCCTCAACTTCTCCTCTCCCCTTGCTGGATCAAGAAGGATGAGACATCCCCGGGCTGTACGTGTGTTGAACGTGGAGGCACCGTTGTTCGATGCTTAGATCGGATTCGACCGCGATCTGAATCGCTTTGTGAACGACTCCACCGACCACGTTCTTGTAACGCTTCCGCATCGTGATCTTCAAGGGTATGAAGATACACTCCCCTCTCTCTTGTTGCTAGAATCTCCATAGATTGATCTTGGTGATGCGAAGAAAATTTTGAATTTCTGCTACGTTACCCAACAGTGGTATCAGTGCTAGGTCTATTGCGTAGATTCTATGCACGAGTAGAACACAAGTTGTTGTGGGCGTTGATTTTGTTCAATATGCTTACCGGTACTAGTCCTATCTTGTTTCGACGGTATTGTGGGATGAAGCGGGCCGGACCGACCTTACATGTACACTTACATGAGACAGGTTCCACCGACTGACATGCACTTGTTGCATAAGGTGGCTAGCGGGTGCCAGTCTCTCCCACTTTAGTTGGATCGGATTCGATGAAAAAGGTCCTTATGAAGGGTAAATAGCAATTGGCATATCACGTTGTGGCTTTTGGTGTAGGTAAGAAACGTTCTTGCTAGAAACCTATAGCAGCCACGTAAAAACTTGCAACAACAATTAGAGGACGTCTAACTTGTTTTTGCAGCATATGCCATGTGATGTGATATGGCCAAGAAGGATGTGATGAATGAAATATATGTGATGTATGAGATTGATCATATTCTTGTAATAGGAATCACGACTTGCATGTCGATGAGTATGACAACCGGCAGGAGCCATAGGAGTTGTCTTTATTTATTGTATGACCTGCGTGTCACTGAATAACGCCATGTAATTACTTTACTTCATTGCTAAACCATTAGCCATAGTAGTAGAAGTAATAGTTGGCGAGACAACTTCATGGAGACACGATGATGGAGATCATGATGATGGACATCATGGTGTCATGCCGGTGACGGTGATGATCATGGCACCCCGAAGATGGAGATCAAAAGGAGCAAAATGATATTGGCCATATCATGTCACTATTTGATTGCATGTGATGTTTATCATGTTTTTTCATCTTATTTGCTTAGAATGACGGTAGCATAAATAAGATGATCCCTCATTAAAATTTCAAGAAAGTGTTCCCCCTAACTGTGCACCATTGCGAAAGTTCGTTGTTTCGAAGCACCACGTGATGATCGGGTGTGATAGATTCTAACATTCACATACAACGGGTGTAAGCCAGATTTACACACGCAAAACACTTAGGTTGACTTGACGAGCCTAGCATGTACAGACATGGCCTCGGAACACAAGAGACTCGAAAGGTCGAGCATGAGTCGTATGGTAGATACGATCAACATAGAGATGTTCACCGATGATGACTAGTCCGTCTCACGTGATGATCGCAAACGACCTAGTTGACTCGGATCATGTATCACTTAGATGACTAGAGAGATGTCTATCTAAGTGGGAGTTCATTAGATGAACTTAATTATCCTGAACATAGTCAAAAGGTCTTTGCAAATTATGTCGTAGCTCGGGTTTTAGTTATATTGTTTTAGATATGTTCCTAGAGAAAATTTAGTTGAAAGTTGATAGTAGTAATTATACGGGCTGGGTCCCTAAACTAAGGATTGTCCTCATTGCTGCGCAGAAGGCTTATGTCCTTAATGCACCGCTCGGTGTGCTGAACCTCAAACGTCGTCTGTGGATGTTGCGAACATCTGACATACACGTTTTAATGACTATGTGATAGTTCAGTGCAAACGGTTTAGAATTGAGGCACCGAAGACGATTTTGAAACGTCGCAGAACATATGAGATGTTCCAAGGGCTGAAATTGAGATTTCAAGCTCGTGCCCACGTCAAGAGGTATGAGACCTCCGACGAGTTTCTTAGCCTACAAACTAAGGGAGAAAAGCTCAATCGTTGAGCATGTGATCATATTGTCTGGGTATTACAATCACTTGAATCAAGTGGGAGTTAATCTTCCAGAAGAGATAGTGACGTTTCTCCAAAGTCATTGCTACCAAGCTAGTAGAGCTTCGTGATGAACTATAACATATCAGGGATAGATATGATGATCCTTGAGCTATTCGCGATTTTTGACACCGCGAAAGTAGAAATCAAGAAGGAGCATCAATTGTTGATGGTTAGTGAAACCATTAGTTTCAAGATGGGCAAGAGCAAGAAGGGATACTTCATGAAACGGCAAATCAGTTGCTGCTCTAGTGAAGAGACCCAAGGTTGAACCCAAACCCGAGACTGAGTGCTTCTGTAATGAGAGGAACGGACACTGAAGCAGAACCACCCTAGATACTTGGTAGATAAGAAGGCAGGCAAGGTCGACAGAAGTATATTGGATATACATTATATTAATGTGTACTCTACTAGTACTCCAAGTAGCACCATGGTAATAGATACCGGTTCGGTTGCTAAGTGTTAGTAACTCGAAATAAAAGGCTATGGAATAAACGGAGACTAGCTAAAGGCGAGGTGACGATATCTGTTGGAAGTATTTCCAAGGTTGATGTGATCAAACATCGCACGCTCCCTCTACCATCGGGATCGGTGTTAAACCTAAATAATTGTTATTTGGTGTTTGCGTTGAGCATAGACATGATTGGATTATGTCTATCGCAATACGGTTATTCATTTAAGGAGAATAATGGTTACTCTGTTTATTTGAATAATACCTTCAATGGTCTTGCACTTAAAATGAATGGTTTATTGAATCTCGATCATAGTGATACACATGTTCATGCCAAAAGATATAAGATAGTAATGATAGTACCACCTGCTTGTGGCACTGCCATTTGAGTCATATTGGTATAAACGCATGAAGAATCTCCATGTTGATGGATCTTTGTACTCACTCGTATTTGAAAAGTTTGAGACATGCGAACCATTTCTGTTGGTATGTGTGCATGAAGAAACTCCATGCAGATGGATCGTTTGGACTCACTTGATTCTAAATCACTTGAGACATGCAAATCATACCACATGGGTAAGATGACTGAAAAGCCTCGTTTTCAGTAAGATGGAACAAGAGAGCTACTTGTTGGAAGTAATACATTTTGATGTGTGCTGTCCAATGAGTGCCGAGGCACGCAGTGGATATTGTTATGTTCTTACTTCATAGATGATTTGAGTAGATGCTGAGTATATTTACTTGATGAAACACAAGTCTGAATTATTGAAAGGTTCAAGTAATTTCAGAGTGAAGTTGAAGATCATCGTGACAAGAGGATAAAATGTCTATGATACGATCATAGAGATGAATATCTGAGTTACGAGTTTGGTACACAATTAAGACCTATAAGTGCATCTAGTGCCACCCCTAATTGGTTTTGGAGTATTGACGACAAAGTTGGTTGAGGGACTAATGCGTTTGTGAGAATTGCAGGATAACGCAGGTAGTGTCCCTCAATGATTCGGTTTACCTACCGGAGATGACCCCTAAAAATGTATGAAGACATTGAAGACAATGGTGGTATGAGAAGATATTCATATTGAAGACTATGACATGAGAAGACATTGCGTGAAGACTATGGAGCGCGAAGACTGTGTGGTTTCGTTGTTTCCTTTTCTTCTTTGTTGAGTCATAGGAACCACCGTACTATTAAGTGGGGTCCAAGTGAACTAAGTCAGAGTGGCTGAAGTGATGCTCAACCCAAATCCTATGTCTTTGAGGGAAGACAATGAGAGCAAATCTTATCTAGAGTTGGATGAGTCAGCTTTGCTTGTAGCCCAAGTAAAGTTGCCGCATGTGTTTGAAATCTGACTGTTGGAACACGTGTCAGTTCCTTAGTGACCCAGGGTCATTTCGGACAAATCAGGCCGGGTTGCCTTGTGGCTATAAATATCCCACCCCCTACACCATAAATTGGTGGCTGCTCAGAGTTAGTTTACGGCTTTTGTCATTTTGAGAGCAACCCACCTTGAAGCCTTTGAGAGAGAAATCCTTGCGAGGACAAAGCCCAAACACCTAGAGCCAAAGAGTGTTAGGCATCACTGAAGTCTTTCTGTCTGTGTGACCTGAAGACTTATTACACTTGAGGACTATGCATCCTCCAGCCGGTTAGGCGTCGCATTCTGAGCATCCAAGAGTCATTGTGGATTGCCGGGTGAATGAAGTCTGTGAAGGTTTGGAAGTCTACCTTGAAGACTTACCAGAGTGATTGGGCGAGGACTAAGAGTCCTTAGCTCAAGGAGAATAAGGTGAAGACATGGTCTTCTGAGTTGAATCTCAGCCTCCCTAACCAGACGTACAGTTGTCACAGCAACTGGAACTGGTCCAACAAATCTTGTGTCTTCAACAAGTGACTGGTTCTATGTCTTCCCTCCTTTACTTTTAGTTTGTCTTCGTGAAGTCACTGCTTATCCGTCTTATCTGATTGAATTCATTGCTTGACTACTATTGTTGATTGGCTTCATACTATCTTCCATCCTGATGCTACTACCTAGCTGCTATTAGTCTTCGTACGATAACGCTATTGCGTACTTAACTATGGCTTGCTTGTTGTAGTTTATCTTCCGCTGCATATCAATTAGGTTGTTTCTATTGTTTTTCTTCGAAACTTTCACGTTTTGAAGACTTTGATAAAAATCGCCTATTCACCCCCCCTCTAGTCGATAACTAGCACTTTCAATTGGTATCAGAGCAAGGTACTCCCTTGTTCTGTGTGATTCGGTTTAACCACCTGGAGTTTAGCTATGTCGACTGCAGGGATAATCAAAGTCTCCGCTGCTTGCCCCGTGTTCGATGGAACAGAATATCCCTACTGGAAGAATAAGATGCGCATGCATCTTGAAGCCATTGATGTCGACCTCTGGTATGTCGTCAAGAACGGCGTTCCAAAGACTGGTGAAGGTGTCACCCCTGCTGATGTCAAGAAGTTCATTCAACTGGACTCGACTGCAAAGAACATCATCTGTGGTCATCTGACCAAAGGACAGTATGGCCGTGTGAATGCTCTGGAAACGTCAAAGCTAGTCTGGGACTGGCTATCCAAGGTCAATGAAGGTGTCTCTACACAGAGAGACCAGAGAATCAGTGTTCTTCGCAATCTCTTCAACCGCTTCAAGAGAAACGACAATGAAAATGTCCAGCTCACGTTTGATCGCCTCACTGACATCACAAATGAGCTTCAGGCTCTCGGTGCCACTGAGATCACCAAGCATGAAATCGTCAAGACGCTGCTGAGATCCCTTGACAGCTCCTTTGACACCCTTGCCCTCATGATACAAGAACGTCCTGACTTCAAGACTCTCGATCCGTCTGATATACTTGAGAGGCTCAACACACATGAGTGCCAGCTTTCTGAGAAAAGAGATAACTATGGCCCCAACTATGGCCGAACTCGTACTTTGAAGGCAAAAGTTGTTTCCTCATCTGAAGAAGAAGAATCTAACTGCGGTTCTGATGATTCTGAAGACATCGGAAGGGAGCTTGCTATGCTTGTGAAGAAGTTCCAGAAATTCACCAAGAAGAAGGGCTTCACAAAGTCTTCTCGATCCAGTTCAAGAAATGATGAAGCTTCCACTCAAGACAACAAGAAGAGAACATGTCACAAGTGTAACAAGCCTGGGCACTACATCTCTGAGTGTCCTCAGTGGGAAAACGAGAAGAAGAAGAAGAAGAGCAAGGAATATGATTCTGATGATAAGAAGAAGAAGAAGAAATCTTCGAAGTCTTCTTCAAAGTCAAGGTCTTCATCTCACAAGAAGAGCTCATCTGGCAAGGCTCGTGCTTTTGTTGGCAAGGAAATGGATTCAGAGGAGGAGTCTGCTTCTGAGGAGGCAGAGGTGGAATCTGAAGCTGAATCCGACTCTGGTGTTGCAAGTCTGGCTCTAGCCACAGCCTACGTTGCAAAGTCCATCTTCAACACTGAAGATAATGACTCCAAAACCAACACTGATGATGACAAGGACGATCCCGCTCCCACCTACTGCTTCATGGCACGCGGTGCCAAGGTAAAATCACGCGATGCTTACTTTCAAACATCAAGTGAAGATGACTCTGATTGTGAATCTAAACCCAGCTACAAAACACTTGCTAAAATTGCTACTGAACAACAAAGGGCTATGGAACATACTCAAAAACTGTTAGACAAAAGCGATGACCTGTTGGACGCAGAAATGACACGTTCACAGTCCTTAGTTGAAGACATAAAAAATCTTCATGCTAAGTATCAAGAACTTGAAAGTCTTCATGAGACACTCTCAACCACTTATGAAAAGCTCTCCTATGATTATCTTCAAAGGAGGCAAGAGCTTGAGAAATTGAAAGCGACTCATGAAGATCTTCAAAAAGAGAATGAGTCATTTCGCGCTCAACAGATCAGTCCCGCTCAGGATGAATTTGAACCACCATGCTTAAAATGCATTGAGCGTGATAACGCTGACTCTATTGCTGAATGTTCCACTGCTGCTACTGTTGCTCTGTCTTCAACTACTGATGTGGTAACTAACCCCTCTTCCAAGGATACCACTACTATTGCTGATGAAAATGCTAGTTTGAAGACATTGCTTCAAACAGGGATGTATAAAAGTCTAAAAGGGCATCAGACACTTTGTGATGTCCTCAAACAGCAGATTCTGAACCGAAACCCTAGGAAAGAGGGTGTTGGGTACGAGAGGAAAATGAATGCTGATGGTTCCTATTGCAAGCCTGAGTAGTATCCCAAAACCACATGGGTTGCTGCAAAGGAACCTTCAGTGGATCCATCCACTTTATCTGGCTTTACCTGTGCTAATCCTCTTATCATTGATGAATCCTTTGATGCAAACTATAAACTGTTCAAAAATCAGAATGGTGAAGTGTTTGCCAGGTATATTGGTACTAACTGCAGGAATGGACCGCCAATAAAGAAGATCTGGGTTCCCAAAAGCTGTCTTGAGAATCTTCCTGTGAATGTTGTCATGACACCACCAGGGAAGAAGACAAACCCCAGATCAAAGGCGTCACATGGTCCAACGGCTTCATACGGAAACAGGACTCACCTGAGTCACCCTAACGCCAATGTTTTGCAGGGAAATCACACTCAAACTTATGAATATGAGCGTGTGTCTTCAAACCGCTATGTTCACAATACTAAGAACTTTTCTGCTTATTCATATGAGTATCATTCATCTCCTGCAAGGCTATTTGCTAGGGCTCCAAAGCCAAAATTCTCAGATGCTGCACTTAGACTCATTGCTTCTAAGCCACCCCTGAAAATGTGGGTGGTGAAGAAGAATTAACTCTCTTTTGCAGAATGTGGTCTCCAGCCAGCAATCAAAGGCGTCCGATATTATTGCTGGGGACCTAAAATACCAAGGGACGCATGATAAAATGACTCACTATGTATTCCACATATGAATCGCTTACCTGTCATACTATGTGCTAACTTTCATCTATGCTGTGATAATCCAAATGTGTATCAACTGCTTATGCTTCACAACATACATTGTGAAGCCTATCCTCCTAACTGCACTGTTGGGCATGTCACCAAAAGCATCAGAATGGATTATTTACAGTGGATGCACAAATCATATGACTGGTGATCGAAGTCTTCTCATGGACTCAACCTTACGTCCATCCGACAAGAGTCAAATCACATTTGCTGACACTGGTAAAGGCAAGGTATTGGGTCTAGGTAGAGTTGCAATCTCAAAGGATCAACACATGGATAAAGTGATGCTTGTTGAATCCCTTGAATCCAACTTAATGTCTGTCTCAATGCTTTCTGACTTAAACATGATCGTGATATTTGGAAAATATCGTTGCCTTGTACTAATGGAATCTGACAAGTCTCTAGTCTTTGAAGGGTATAGGAAAGGTGATCTATACATGGTAGATTTCTCAGCAGGTCCACAGCTTGCCATATGTCTTCTTGCAAAAGCTTCAGAATGCTGGCTCTGGCATCGAAGGCTATGGCATGCTGGCATGAGGAACTTGCACACTCTCGTCAAGAAGAAGCATGTCATAGGCATCGAAGGTGTCAAGTTCAAGAAAGATCATTTGTGTGGTGCTTGCGAAGCTGGGAAGATGACGAGGGCCAAGCACCCCTCGAAGACAATCATGACGACATCTCAACCCTTTGAGCTATTGCACATGGACTTATTTGGCCCTACTCACTACTCCACCCTCACAACAACGGCGTGTCTCTATGACTTCGTCATTGTTGATGACTACTCAAGATATACATGGGTGCACATAATTCTCTACAAGACTAAAGTACAAGATGTCTTCAGACGATTCGCCAATCGAGCAATGAACAATTATGGCGTCAAGATCAAGCATATCAGAAGTAATAACCGCACTGAATTCAAGAACACCGGCCTTGATCTGTATCTAGATACAATGGGAATCACTCATGAATTTTCTGCTCCATACACACCTCAGCAAAACGGCATTGTGGAGCGCAAGAACAGAACCCTCATCGACATGGCTCGAACAATGCTTGACGAGTACAAGACACCAAGAAAATTCTGGCCTGAAGCCATTGATACTGCTTGTCACATCATCAACCGTGTCTACATCCGTAAGCTTCTGGGCAAAACATCCTATGAGCTCCTTACTGGCAAGAAGCCAAATGTCAGCTACTTCAGAGTCTTTGGTGCTAGGTGCTGGATCAAGGATCCCCATCACAAGTCAAAATTTGAACCCAAAGCTCACGAAGGCTTCATGCTTGGCTATGGAAAGGATTCACACTCTTACAGAGTCTTCAACCTCTTCCACTACAAAATCGTTGAAATAGTGGATGTGCGATTTGATGAAACCAATAGTTCACAACGAGAGCTCCTGCTAAGCACACTTGATGAAGCTCCTTCCAGTGAATCTATCAAGCTGATGGGAACTGGTGAGATCATGCCCTCTGAAGCACAGCCTAAAGAGGAACTTATCATTTCTGCACCAAACCAACCTGAAGACAATGCTCAGACTGAAGACAATACTTCCAATGATGACAATGATCAGCATGAGCAAAGTCTTCGTCCAGTTCATCCTCGTGTTGCAAATGAAGTACAAATTGAGAAGATAATTGATAGCATCAACGCACCTGGTCCACTTACTCGATCAAGTGCAACTCAGTTAGCAAATTTCTGTGGGCATTTTTTCATTTGTATCAATATCTGAACCCAAGAAAGTTGCTGAAGCCTTTATGGAACCTGAATGGATTCAAGCCATGCAAGAAGAACTTCAACAGTTCAAGCTCAATAATGTTTGGGAACTGGTCAAGCGCCCTGACCCTCGCAAGCTACACGACACCAATGCCAGCCAAACATCATCTTGGTCCCGACGACAATGGTAAAGAGTTCGATCAAAAGGTATATCGCTCCATGATTGGTTCTTTACTTTACCTATGTGCATCTAGGCCAGATATTATGCTTAGTGTTTGCATGTGTGCTCGATTCCAAGCGGCACCAAAGGAATCGCATCACTTAGCTGTGAAGCGAATTCTTTGATATTTGGCTTACACCCCAACACTCAGATTATGGTATCCAAAGGGCTCAAGGTTTGATCTAGTTGGATTTTCGGATGCTGATTATGCTGGTGACAAGGTGGATCGCAAGTCAACATCAAGAACATGTCACTTTCTGGGACGATCACTTGTCTGTTGGTCTTCAAAGAAGCAGAACTGTGTATCACTCTCAAATGCTGAATCTGAATACATTGCTGCTGGATCCTGTTGTGCTCAGCTTCTATGAATGAAGCAAACTCTCAAGGACTATGGCATCAACCTGAAACAAGTACCTCTCTTCTACGACAACGAAAGTGCCATCAAGATAGCCAACAATCCAGTTCAGCACTCGAAGACAAAGCACATTGAAATTCGTCATCATTTTCTCAGAGATCATGTCATGAAGAAAGATATTGACATCATTCACGTCAACACTGAAGAACAACTGGCAGATATCTTCACAAAGCCCTTGGATGAGAAAAGGTTTTGCAAGTTACGGTGTGAGCTAAATATCTTGGAATCCTCTAATGTCCTGTGATTGGGCACACATCCTAACACTTATGCATGTTGATGACTTAGATGTGCAACACACGAAGTAAGGTATATCTTCAGTCAATGAAGACTTACACTCTAAGTGTGAATACATTAACATGGAATTTGACTTTGGAGCGCCACGACAATTGTGCGCCGTGTCTGGGTCTAATACTTCATATACGATGGGTAACGCCACCACCAAATTTCTCTGTTTGAAGTGTTTCACTCATGGAGTTACTTTTGCAAAGACTTCGCATTTGGTTTGTCTTCAGTTTCAATTTATCTTCATAATTTTCTGCGCTATGATGATTTGATTGCATATATATATATACTAGCGTTCTGTCCTCTACAGCATTCACTTATAGCTAAGTCTTAAAGTTGAATCTTTTGAACTAAGTGAATGTGATCGGACCCTAACCCCTCTATGCTTTCTATCTCAAACTCTATCTATCCAAATCATATGCATTCTATTGAAACTGTCGAATGTCTTCTCTGCGTCCTAGTCAGCAGAAGACACAGAGACAAACATCAAGTCCTATTTAAATGATTCATCTTTATTGTCGATATCCGGAGAAGCCGGAACGAACATCCGACAAACTTGGCGGGCGTGGGAACGTGGGACAACTCTAAGTATGTTGCATGCTTGCCACGTGTCCCACGGATGTGAACAGACAGAGGCACCTGCGTAATTGCGCTGTGCCGCACACCTACTTATAAATACATGTCCCCTGCGGTCAAGAAAACCTTCTTCCACCTCTCCACCTCGTCAAAACCCTAGCACCACCGCTAGCTCTCGACGACGCCGGCGACGAAGCGCTTAGCTGCCGCGACTTCTCCAACGCCGTCCTCACGGCGGCCGTGGACATCGTCCTCTCCGCCGTCGCCGTAGGTGTCCTCCGTCGCCAAGTTAGGGCACGGTGGGCTGAACTGCTCGGTCTCCTATTCACCCCTTCTATCAGTTCTTCGTGCGGTAATTATAACTCTATTTTTACCACCTTTTTGATCTTCATAGATTCATCCTATTTACCGAAAGTGGTTTCTGCCTACTCAATGTTAGATCTATTCTGTCTGCATCTCAGAATGCCTAGTCTATTCACTTAGATTTCCTATCTAGTTTGATTCCTCACTTGTACTAATTCATGGATTGGTACAAATCTGGAACCAACTCACCTCATATAAGTGAATGTCTTCGCATCATGAGGTCAATGTCTTCAAACTGATTTATCTTCAAAATCTTCTAAGAATGCATATGACCTCTTCCCCTTCCCTCGCATCTCTAATGCTGTCACAAGTACATGTCCGTGGGAGAATCCCTAGGTTCTCATAGTCTGCATTCGTTTGCAGAATTCTTACAGCAACACATTGATTCTCCTGAAGCCAATTCCTGTCTGACCAGCAAGCGAAAGCCTTTGAAGCCTTTGAACATATTGAAACCATTCAGTTTGAAGTTCATGGCTACGGAGAAATCTGTCAGGAAGGGTGGCAGACAGCATCGTGGGGGAACTTCAAAGGATCTTCCTGATGATCTGGCAGAAATGTATAAAACAGATCCTGAAGAAGACTACAATCAGCGCAAGACTCGAATCCAATGGATTCGATGCTATTGGGCTAAACAGTGGTACAAGTACAAGTTCGTCACCCAGGAGTACACAGAGAAAAACGCTATCAAAAGCCCTTGGGGTGATATTCTCTATCGAGGCCTTCCCCCCAAGAACAAAGCTGAAGCCATTGCGCAAGAATTCTATCCTTGCATGGTCCGTGGACCACAGCCTGAAGAAGCCGAACCATCATCATTGCTCTGGTGTCGTGACGACAATCTCTTCAAGCGCAACCTCCAGTTTGCTAAGGCTTCAACAAAGGAAAACAAGAAGTCATGGGGATTAGACTTCAATCCTGGCCCCTCTGCTCCTCGTGAGGATGGCACACGTGAAGCTGAAGAAAACAGAATTGGCCCCTTTGCAAACCTTGATGGTCTCATCTCCTACATCAAGGTACAAGGTGTGAAAGTGGATCATTCTGACAATGATGCTGACTCTGATGAAGCCCCAGCTCCTACTCCAAGGCCGCAGAAGCCAAAGAAAATTAAGGCTTCATCATCAGCTGCACCTCCAAAAGCTTCTCGTGTGAAGCCATTGGCCACTTCACCTCCTGAAGCCAGTGTGCAGTCTGAAGATCAATCCCGTATCTCCAAGAAGACGGAGAAGAAAAAGCAACTTGTCAGACATACTGATCAAGCTCTGACTCCTGCTGCTATTCTGCTTGATGATCCCATTGATCTGTCTAGTGATGAAGATCTTGCTGATGATGCCCTTGAACAACTGATCAAGAGCAAGGAAGAAGCAGAAATCTTGAACAACTTGCCTCTCTTTGATGTGGCCGTTCTCCATAACTTCATTGATGAATGGTTCGACACCCCCAATCTAAGCTTTGAAGATTTACAACTTCCCATTGGCCTCAGCGTCGGCTTCAATGGCGCCATTGCTTCTGAGCTAGCTCTTGCTCAGCGCATCGTTGAGCTGAAGAACAAAATTGATTATGAGAAGGCTCAATTCAAGAAGCACGTGGCGAAGCTCAGTGTTCAAGACGTCAGAAACTTCAAGGTCATGCTGCATGAGCTTAAAGAAGCTTTTCTGAAGAAGCGCCAAGAAGCTCAAGGCTCTTGTCGGTGTCAAAACCGGCGGATCTCGGGTAGGGGGTCCCAAGCTGTGCGTCTTAGGATCAATGGTAACAGGAGGCAGGGGACACGATGTTTTACCCAGGTTCGGGCCCTCTCGATGGAGGTAAAACCCTACGTCCTGCTTGATTAATATTGATGATATGGGTAGTACAAGAGTAGATCTACCACGAGATCGTAGAGGCTAAACCCTAAAAGCTAGCCTATGGTATGATTGTTGTTGTATCTCTATAGACTAGCCTGGCCCCGGTTTATATAATGTACCAGAGGCCTAGGATAACAAGAGTCCTAGCCGAATACGCCGGTGGGGGAGGAGTCCTTGTCTTGATCGCCAAGTCTTGTTGATTCTTCCTTGTATGCGGCAGCTGTCCGGACTGGCCCATGAGTATACGGCCATGGGGGTCCTCGGCCCAATCCAACTGATCAGGAGACGACGCGTTGAGTACCCCCTAGTCCAGGACACCGTCAGTAGCCCCCTGAACCGGTCTTCAAGTTAGGGACGCTCCTCGATTCTTCCGAACTGTTCTTCATCTTCGGTTGCCGGTCTTGAAAACTGGTTCAACAAATCTTCTCATCTTCTATCTTGAGGATCGCCGAAATGCATTCGACGAGTTTACGTGTTGGGTATCCGAGGAGCCCCTTTAAGTTGACGGCCTTTATCAATGCCTTGTTATTTTTATGCCATGCCTCGGGTTTGAAGTTGTTCCCGGGTAGCAACGTCCTCTTGCATCCGAGCTCCAATGCCGGACTGCATTCGAGGTATCTTTTGCAGCCGAGCACCAATGTCGGACTGCTTCCCAGCTCTAACGCCGGACTATGTATCCGAGCTCCAACGCCGGACTGTATCCGAGCTCCAACGCCGGACTATGTATCCGAGCTCCAACGCCGGACTATGTATCCGAGCTCCAACGCCGAACTTTATTCGAGGTGTCATAAATCACCTTGGTTCAAAGAAGTTTGAAGGAGTTTAACCGAGCTTAATGCCGGAAATGCCCTCTAAGGAGCCAGCCACTTGCATCCGAGCTATATGTCGAACTGCTTCCGAGGTGGTTAAGGACCTTGGTCATGGGCTGATTTTTGGTCAATGTTTTTTATTGTTGTAATTTATTCTCTGACGAGATATATAGCCTGTAGCCCTGAAGGTATGTATTGGTCTAAAACCCGAGATGCACCTGAAGGATGACATAAGACCGCTGATCCCCGTAGCCGCTGAGACTCAGGTTGATTTGCAAAATCGGTCTGAGGATCAAGTCCTAGCTCGGCAGAATACTTCGGGACACAAAAAGCGGCGTGCTCAGTCCTCGAGACTCAGGTTGGGTGCGGCCGACCAACCTGAGGATCAAAATCTCCTCGGAAACTGTATTGCACTTAAGATTTTCTGCATAGAACAAGCAATGCAGTAGCCCCCGAGACACTGGTTGGGTGGCAACACCACATCAGGGGATCAATGTGCCCCTTTAATATTTGTAAATAATAAGCCCGAAGCCCAGTAGCCCCCGAGCCTTAATGCGGGCACGGGAGGCCGAATTAAGGATCGCTATCCATAGTAAAATCACAAATTATGTGTAATGACTCTATGTATCCAAGTACTTTACGTCATGAATGCTCAGATCCGCATTGTACAAAACTTTGTTGACCGACCATCGGCTTCCACCTCCTCGGCCAATAGCCGAGGAGTGTTTGTCCTACTTTATAAAGCCTTTATGAGGGAAAAGATTTACAACAAACAAGGCAATCTGGCCATACGGTTTTATAAACAAAGGTACGCGGAGAGATATGTTATATTACTGCTTAAGAAATGTCTTACAAAGAAAATAGTCCCGCTATCGGTTCCTTTCTTTGGGTTGTCATGCTAAACATGATCATGAAACCTCAGCTCCAATGTAAGAGCAAAATATTGAGGATTTAGTTTGGGAGGCCAGTTACTAGCCCCCGGTAGTGTTCGGCGACAGTCGAGGTCAAGCCGGAAACACTTCGGCCAATTTTATGAATGGCCCATCATTTAATATAGTCATCGGATAGCTGACCAATTTACACCTATTGTGACAGTCAGTTTTCGGCTTTCTCCACTGAGGTGGTTGACCATGCGAGCTGGAAGCACAATCGCAGTGGTTCTCCCTTTGCACACCTAGCCGAACAAACCGGAACATAGGAGGCAAGCACAGGAGCCGGGCAACCCAACTATTGACCGAAGACACAATTCAAAACCGATGCATATATACCAATATCCGAGAATGTTTTTGCCGAATCTCTAAAGGTGTCCGGCGTTGCACTTGCAAGACTTGTGCTGAAAACACACAAATAGTTTAAAAGTGCCATGGGCTCGAAAAGCCAAAAAACTTATTCAAAAGGTTAATGTCCGAACTAGATCAAGTGTTCGGTGCCAATCCGAAAATTGGACTTTAGAAAAAAAGGAGCTTCTGTCGTGCTTTAACATGACACATCCTATCTCAAGACTTCAAGCAGGTCAGCCTACGGCTTCAGTCTCCCATCCCGAAGGCGGAGTACTTCTCATTAGGCCAGCTTAGAAAACTAAACTCTAGCGGTTTTGAGAGAGAAATTAGGCTCCCGGCTAGTGACCGCACACTCGTCTCGAGAAAAGGAGTGATAAATAATAATAAAAACTTTGCAACGACTAAGAAGAAAATCACTTATTATGAAACGGCTCAAATAAACATAAGAGCCCCCAAGTGACTAGGGTAAAAGTTGACTATATAATGTAAGGTGACACGTAGAATGGCTTCTAGCCGGATTGTAGATCGTTTGTCGTAGCGGACCTTTTCGCTTCAACCTCTGGACCCAATAGTCTGGAGTGTGTCCGAATACCCTCGCGGTTATAAAAACCGGGGCATGCGTGGAGACCAGGCGTAGGGGTCATTAGTGCTTTATCAGACAAGTGCCCAACTAGTTATGTTATATTACACGGTTAGTAAGAAACATCTTCCAGGGAGAATAGTTCCGTTAGGGGTTCCTTTCCCTGGGAGGCATGCCCTAAAGTGCATGTCCGGACTGTGAAAAGAGCAGAAAAACATCTGGGGGCAGGTAAATGAATAGGTAAGAAATCATCTTTTAGTTCACCGACCAAGTATTCCCTTAAGAACGCTAGCTTTTGGCTTCACCCAATCTGAGGTACACATCCGGCTGACCCGGCAGTAACAATCGCAGAGGTGCTCCCTTTACCACCTAGCCAAACAATCGGGAACGTAAGGGTAAGCACAGGAGCCAGGCAACCCAGCTTGGCCAAAACTTAAGTCATATCGATGCATATAATGGTGAATAAAAGGTACATGCGGAAGTGTGACACATGTGTTGGGCATAAAGCCCGAATTAATAAGCTTCTATTAAAGAAGCCCCAGGTATAATGAGCGCGGGTAGCGCGTCAAGTATGTGCAAACAAAGTTTGGACAAGGAAAATTTTTACAAGCAAATATTTTTCCAAAAAAGTATAATGCTTGGTCGAACCGAACACAAGTTAGAAATTTAAAACTTTGAGCATGAAGGCAACTTAGCTGGTTAATGTGTTCGGTATTGACGACGCGGTCCGAGCTTGATGCGGGACAAGTTTCCATCCCCCAAGCCGGTCCCGAGGTGGCGGAGCAAAGAGCTCGGCACTCCGAAGTGGTGACATAGCACGGCCAATGCAGGACGGCAGAGTGATGCCGAAGTCCCTGGCATGGGGTAGTGAAGTGCTGACGAAGCCCCCCGTCCAGCCGAGGTGACGTCAAAGGATATAGTCCTGCTGGATCATTTTCCTGTGCACAAAAAATAGTGCAAACCAGAGATAAATAATAATAATAAAAAATCGTTGCATAATAAATAATTTATGCAAAGTGATTAATAAAAGAAATATGGCCTGGCGCCGAAGTCGATGTCGATGCAGGTCGTCGGCGTAATGCAATAAAGGCATGGCAAAGCGTGGATTCACAGGTCGGTCCGAGTTCTGGATGCGATGTTCGCCGGACTATGTACGGAAACTGACCGAACCATCATGCGACCGTCGATAATGCGGCCACCATTTGATAGACCTATGTGCATATGATGGACAAACCAGAGTAATAATTCCTTGGGAAAAATTAACCCACACAAGCAAAAAGTAAAACTAGGATTAATAGCACCTGGTTTATTTGTTGTAGCAATCCGAAGGAAGGTGATTCCCAAAATTAGGACTCGATCCGCGCACCCATCGCCTGGTCGGCTAGTGACGCCGAAGTGTCCGGAGTAGGTTGGTGAAGAGATGGCGAAGCCCCTGGTCTAGCCGAGATGTCGAAGTAGGTCGGCGTGATGGACACCAGCTTGAAAAAGCAATAGTGCGGCCCTGCCGATGCAGGTCGTGACGTGGTCGATGCCGGCTTGATGAAGCGACCGTGCGGCGATGCCGGTATGCCCGCTCCGTGTAATCCGTAGGGCGGCAATGTTGGTGACGATTTATCCTTCGCGATGCCGGACTATTGTTCGGCTGGCCAAGATGATGATCCGAAGAGATTCCTCCATCGGAACTCGACGAAATTTTTGCAGGGTTGTTGTAGACTTAATTCCGCATAATTCCGCCGAAGTAATCGTTTAGGCGACACCCGAGGAGGCGGTGGCGGCGGATACAAGTTTGTTGTCCAGAAAAACAGCACGGTCGCTTGAGGGCAATGTTGACGTTGAGCCCCCGAGCTCCATGGATGACTCCTCCATGATCTTGATAGAGATCGGAGTTGGTGTTGATGAAGGCCTTCATCCGAACATGACGATCGGAGGTAGGGCACAGTCCTCGGTCAAGCCAAGGTGACAAGTCGAGCTGGTGTCGAAGAAGCCGACGTCGTAGTTGACCTGTAGTCGAGCCATTGATCCTTTCGCCGATCACACAACGGAACTCTCAACGAGAGCACCAATGTCGGTGTCAAAACCGGCGGATCTCGGGTAGGGGGTCCCAAGCAGTGCGTCTTAGGATCAATGGTAACAGGAGGCAGGGGACATGATGTTTTACCCAGGTTCGGGCCCTCTCAATGGAGGTAAAACCCTACGTCCTGCTTGATTAATATTGATGATATGGGTAGTACAAGAGTAGATCTACCACGAGACCGTAGAGGCTAAACCCTAAAAGCTAGCCTATGGTATGACTAGCCTGGCCCCGGTTTATATAATGCACCAGAGGCCTAGGATAACAATAGTCCTAGCCGAATACGCCGGTGGGGGAGGAGTCCTTGTCTTGATCGCCAAGTCTTGTTGATTCTTCCTTGTATGCGGCAGCTGTCCGGACTGGCCCATGAGTATACGGACATGGGGGTCCTCGGCTCAATCCAACTGATCGAGAGACGACGCGTTGAGTACCCCCTAGTCCAGGACACCATCATCTCTCATGAGCGCATGAAGAGTTTGGCTAATAAGTGTGTTCTTGCTTACAATGAGGCTGAGAAGCGCAAGTCACTTGGCCGTCCTGGCATTGACCCCGGGATGGCAGCAAAGAAAAAGAAGAAGCTTCCTGCTGACCAGCCTGCACCTTCAAGCCAAGAAGCTCCTCGCATTATCTTCCCAAGTAGCATGACTGGCTCGAAGCCAAAGGTTACCACAACCGCTTCAGAACAGAAGAAGACGAGGGCTGGTGAGGCTGAAGCCAGAAAGAGGAAGAATACTGAAGCCTCAGATGCCGCTCCCTCCAAGAAGAAGAGCAAGACCAAGAAGAGTCGGGCTGCCACCACAGAGCCCCTTGTTGTTGAGCCCATCTCAGTGGTTCGTCCTGCATCCTCCACCCAAGAACTTCGCATGACTATTCATGAGCCTGCTTCCACAGAGGCTCCTGAAGCTGAAGATATACCAGGAGCTGAACCCACAGCTGCTGAAGACATTGGTCATCATGACAATGTTGAAAATGATGAAGTTGTTCCTCAGATCGAAAATAATGTGGTATCATCGCCTGTTCATACAAACAGCGAAATCATCAGCATTGGTCATCCTCTGACGCCAATTGCTCAGGATTCTTCATGGGCGGATCGCCCGCAAGAACAAGATTCCCCAAGTACTCCCCAACAACAACAACCAGCTACACCACCCGTGCAAGAAGAACAAGAAGACTTTGAGGCCCAGCCAACTCCATCTCCAAAGGCATTGCCAGCACTTCGCAGGCTTCGCAAAGGACCAAGGCCTCAAGTCCCTCTTACGAGCGTTCCAGAAGGAGAAGTGCATCATCAACCAGCTGCTGAAGCCACTCCTGCTGTGAATGTCTCTGAGTATGAATCACCAGCTGCTGAAGACAACCCGGCTGCATCAGCCGATGAAGAACGACAAGAAGAACGTGTCCCTACTCCCCCCATTCCAGAAGAAGAAGTTCTTGAAGTGAACGTGTCTGTGCCTGACCCTCCAGCTCAGCAAGTGGAGGTTGAAAATGTTGAAGCTGCCACCACCAACGACAATGAAGCCGATGACGCTGTCATGGCTGACGCTGATGTGGAGCTTGAATCAACCAGTGTGCCTGAAGCTAATGAGGCCACTGCGCCTGAAGCTAATGAGGCCACTGCACCTGAAGCTAATGAGGCAACTGCTCCTGAAGCACCTGTTGTGCAGCCTGAAGCCTTAGTTGCTGCCACTACTCCTGTTCCGCCACCACGGCCCTATACAATCGAGCAAGCATACAACCATGGCGAGTTAATCACAGTAAGATGGCCCATTCTGGTCCCTCCGCCTAATGTCTCTGGTCCTCAATTTGACTATCACATTGAGCATAGGCCTCAGGTCAAGAAGCCCAAGCCAAGACTGCCAAGGTTTCCAAGTACTGCAAACTCACCAGGGTCTTTCAATGCAAATGGCTTCAAGAGCCACAACACATTCTTTGACAGCTCGAAGAACCCCTACACGAAGCCAAGAATATCATCAGATCGGTTCTGGAGTCATCAGCAGCAAAGCTATTACTCCTGTGTTCTGTATGATCAAGGGCGCATTTTCCCTCCTATGCGCCTCGACACTAAAGCCATTACTGGACTGCCCTGCTTAGAAGAAGCACTTGACTGCTTTCGTGATGCTGGGCTGCTCAGTTTTGTCATAGATAAAGAACACTGGAATGAAGAGCTATTGCTTCAATTCTATGCTACTCTGCACGTTCGCGGCTACAACAGAGATATCAAGACATGGATTCTAGAGTGGATGACTGGAAATATTCATCATGAAGCCAAAGCTCTCGACATCATTGAGCTTACAGGCCTATCCACTCCTAGAGAACTCTATGAACCTGGTTGTCCAAATCACCGCAATGCTCTGGAAAGCATCTTCCATAAGCCTGAACCCAATATGAGTCAGATGTTGAGCATGATGAAGCCTTTGCCACGTGATGCTGAATATCCCACAGAGTTCTTTGTTGAAGACCTTGAGTATCTGCCACGCACCATCTATCACATCATCAGGCGAACTCTATGGCCTATCAAAGGACATTCATCAGCGGCAAAGCTTGAAGGAGCTATGAAGACTTTGGTCTTCTACATTCTCAATGGCATCAGCTTCAATGCGTAAGACTTCTTCATCAGGCAACTGGCTGCATCTGGATCTGATCTGTTTGGTCTGAAGTTTTATGCTCCATGGGTAATGCGCCTCATCAAGCGACACTCATCTGTCAACTATCAACCTTCTGCTCGCAATCATGTGATTTTTCTACCAGAGGTTGATATGTCAGTTGAAGCTATATACTCTGAACGTGCCAAGAAGCCTCTTTGTCTTCAGAATGCCGAGCACCAAAGCTTCACTCAACCCATTGAAGGTGTTCACGCAGCAATACGAATCTATCCATTGGCTGGAAATACTCGTCTGCCTCATCGAGCACCTACTGAAGCCACTGAAAGCACCATTGCCCAAAGGCCTCGGAAGCGTTCTCGCATTCTCAATGACCGAGAAATTCTTGTGGCCCTTCGTCAGAAACAGGATAAACATCACTTTTGGCTCAAGAGACAGATGCAAAGCCTCTTGGTGGATGTCAATCGCATTCGCAACCTTGCCACCAAGAATGCCTTTGTTGCTCATGAAACTTGCCGGCGATCATGGAAGAGCCTGACCCTGCTTAGTGCTGAAGCAGATCTTCAAGACGATGGCTTCAATGAACGATTCCAGTTTGACTCCACTCCTCCACGGACCGCTGTCCTACGTCGTACTCCATCTCTTGAAGACTCTGAATATTCTTCCTCCGCAGCAACTGTCAATGCCAGAGTGATCGATGACGAAGACGATGCTACTTCACCACCTCCTACTTCTGCACGCATCGACACTGCACCAAGTTCGTCTGCACCGCCAAACGACAACGACAACCCTGATGCTTCAACTACTCCTCATGAGGAAGAGTAGATGCTCTATGTCTTCAAACCTTTTTGGTCATTACTGACAAAAGGGGGATAAGCGTATGAGTTTGATAGTCTTCAAGCGGGTTCATATGGGCGGTTGCATTATATTTTTGCCTCGTGCTTACAACTCTTGCTTTTTAAAACAGTTGGTTCTTTGAGTTGTATCACCTAAACTTGATAGTTGTCTGCTACTTATTTGCTTTACTGTGATGCGATGATGAATTCTGCATGTGCGACGATAACTTCCGCACTTAGATCATCCTGCAGACGTCCATTTTTCATTATGCATGTCATCCTATATGCTATATCATTTCATGCATGATGAATTATCTTCATAAGTTGAAGTGGATCTCCACAAGTACAACCTGCCATGTGCATTTGCATTCCAAAAGCAAAATTACTTATATGCACATCTTCAGGGGGAGCCCTTGCTACTTATGAAGACAATTTCCTATCCTTTACAATTTCACATACTTTATCCCCGTTGAAAACTTCAACCAGTTTGTCATCAATCACCAAAAAGGGGGAGATTGTAAGTGCATCTAGTGCCACCCCTAATTGGTTTTGGAGTATTGACGACAAAGTTGGTTGAGGGACTAATGCGTTTGTGACAATTGCAGGATAACACAGGTAGTGTCCCTCAATGATTCGGTTTACCTACCGGAGATGACCCCTAAAAATGTATGAAGACATTGAAGACAATGGTGGTATGAGAAGATATTCATATTGAAGACTATGACATGAGAAGACATTGTGTGAAGACTATGGAGCACGAAGACTGTGTGGTTTCGTTGTTTCCTTTTCTTCTTTGTTGAGTCATAGGAACCACCGTACTGTTAAGTGGGGTCCAATTGAACTAAGTCAGAGTGACTGAAGTGATGCTCAACCCAAATCCCATGTCTTCGAGCGAAGACAATGAGAGCAAATCTTATCCAGAGTTGGATGAGTCAGCTTTTCTTGTAGCCCAAGTAAAATCACCGCGTGTGTTTGAAATCTGACCGTTGGAACACGTGTCAGTTCCTTAGTGACCCAGGGTCATTTCGGACAAATCAGGTCGGGTTGCCTTGTGGCTATAAATAGCCCACCCCCTACACCATAAATTGGTGGCTTCTCAGAGTTAGTTTACGGCTTTTGTCGTTTTGAGAGCAACCCACCTCGAAGCCTTTGAGAGAGAAATCCTTGCGAGGACAAAGCCCAAACACCCAGAGCCAAAGAGTGTTAGGCATCACTGAAGTCTTTCTGTCTGTGTGACCTGAAGACTTATTACACTTGAGGACTGTGCATCCTCCAGTCGGTTAGGCGTCGCGTTCTAAGCATCCAAGAGTCATTGTGGATTGCCGGGTGAACGAAGTCTGTGAAGGTTTGCAAGTCTACCTTGAAGACTTACCAGAGTGATTGGGCGGGGACTAAGTGTCCTTAGCTCAAGGGGAATAAGGTGAAGACACGGTCTTCTGAGTTGAATCTCAGCCTCCCTAGCCAGACGTACAGTTGTCACATCAACTGGAACTGGTCCAACAAATCATGTGTCTTCAACAAGTGACTGGTTCTATCTCTTCCCTCCTTTACTTTTAGTTTGTCTTCATGAAGTCATTGCTTATCCGTCTTATCTGATTGACTTCATTGCTTGACTACTATTGTTGATTGGCTTCATACTATCTTCCATCCTGATGCTACTACCTAGCTGCTATTAGTCTTCGTACGATAACGCTATTGCATACTTGACTATGGCTTGCTTGTTGTAGTTTATCTTCCGCTGCATATCAATTAGGTTGTTTCTATTGTTTGTCTTCGAAACTTTCACGTTTTGAAGACTTTGATAAAAATCGCCTATTCACCCCCCCTCTAGTCGATAACTAGCACTTTCATAGAGATGAATATCTGAGTTACGAGTTTGGTACACAATTAAGACCTTGTGGAAATTGTTTCACAACTCATACCGCCTGGAACACCATAGTGTGATGGTGTGTCCGAACATCATAGATGCACCCTATTGGATATGGGGCATACCATGATATCTCTTATCGAATTACCACTATCGTTCATGGGTTAGGCATTAGAGACAACCGCATTCACTTTAAATAGGGCACCACGTAATTCCGTTGAGATGACACCGTATGAACTATGGTTTAGAGAAAGTTTGGGGCTGCGACGCTTATATGAAAAAGTTTCAGGCTGATAAGCTCGAACCCAAAGCGAATAAATGCATCTTCATAGTACACCCAAAAACAATTGGGTATACCTCCTATCTCAGTTCCGGAACCAAAAGGGATTGTTTCTAGAATCGGGTCCTTTCTCGAGGAAAAGTTTCTTTCAAAATAATTGAGTGGGAGGATGGTGGAGACTTGATGAGGTTATTGAACCATCACCTTCAACCAGTGTGTAGCGGGGAACAGGAAGTTGTTCCTATGGCACCTACACCAATTGAAGTGGAAGCTGATGATAGTGATCATGAAACTTCGGATCAAGTCACTACCAAACCTCGTAGGACAACAAGGACGCATACTACTTCAGAGTGGTACGTAATCCTGTCTTGGAGGTCATGTTGCTAGACAACAATGAACCTACGAGCTGTGGAGAAGCGATGGTGGGCCCGGATTCCGACAAATGGCTCGAGGTCACAAAATCCGAGAGAGGATCCATGTATGAAAACAAAGTGTAGACTTTGGAAGAACTACTTGATGGTCGTAAGGCTGTTGGGTACAGATGGATTTTAAAAGGAAGACGGACAATGATGGTAAGTATCACCATTAACAAAGCTCGACTTGTCGTTAAGATGTTTTCCGACAAGTTCAAGGAGTTGACTACGATGATACTTTCTCACTCGTAGCGATGCTAAGAGTCTGTTGGAATTATTTTAGCAATTACCGCATGATTTATGAAATCTTGCAGATAGGATGTCAAAACATTGTTTCCTCGATGATATTCTTGAGGAAAGGTTGTATGTGATACAACCAGAAGTTTTTTTCAATCCTGAAAGATGCTAACAAGTATGCAAAGCTCCAGCAATCCTTCTAAGGACTGGAGTAAGCATCTCGGAGTTGGAATATACGCTTTGATGAGATGATCAAAGATTTTGGGTTTATACAATGTTTATGAGAAACTTGTATTTCCAAAGAAGTGACTGGGAGCACTATAGAATTTCTGATGAGTATGTGTTGTTGACATATTGTTGATCAGAAATGATGTAGAAAGCATATAGGGTTATTTGAAAAATGTTTTTCAATGGAAAACCTGCATTAAGCTACTTTAACATTGAGCATCAAGATCTATAAGGATAGATCAAAACGCTTAATAGTACTTTCAAATGAACACATACCGTGAGAAGATTTTCAAGGAGTTCAAAATAGATCGGCAAAGAAGGAGTTCTTGGCTGTAAGGTGTGAGTGTTGAGTAAGACTCAAGACCTGACCACGGTAGAAGAGAGAGAAAGGAAGAAGGTCGTCCCCTATGCTTTAGACGTAGGCTCCACAATATGCTATGCTGTGTACCACACCTGAAGTGTGCCTTACCATGAGTCAGTCAAGGGGTACAAGTGTGATCCTGGAATGGATCACAGCACAGCGGTCAATGTTATCCTTAGTAACTAGTGGACTAAGGAATTTTCTCGATAATGGAGGTGGTAAAAGAGTTTGTCGTAAGTGGTTACGCCAATGCAAACTTTGACACCAATCCATGTTGGGGAACGTAGTAATTTCAAATATTTTCCTACGCACATGCAAGATCATGGTGATGGCATAGCAACGAGAGAGGAGAGTATTGTGCACGTACCCTCGTAGACCGTAAGTGGAAGAGTTATGACAACGCGGTTGATGTAGTCGTACGTCTTCACAATTCGACCGATCCAAGCACCGAATGTACGGCACCTCCGTGTTCAGCACACGTTCAGCCCGATGACGTTCCCCGGGCTCCAATCCAGCAAAGCGTCGGGGATGAGTACCGTCAGCACGACAGTGTGATGACAATGATGATGTTCTACCGGCGCAGGGCTTCGCCTAAACTCCGCGACGATATGACCGAGGTGGAATATGGTGGAGGGGGCCACCGCACACGGCTAAGGAACGATCCGTAGATCAACTTGTGTGTCCTAGGGTGCCCCCCTGCCCCCTTATATAAAGGAGTGGAGGAGGGGAGGGCCGGACCTCTCTATGGCACGCCCTAGGGGAGTCCTACTCCCACCGGGAGTAGGATTCCCCCTTTCCTAGTCCAACTAGGAGTCCTACCATGTAGTAGGAGTAGGAGACAAGGAAGGGGAAGAGAGAAGGGAAGGAAGGAGGGGGTGCGGCCCCTCCCCCTAGTCCAATTCGGACTAGGCCATGGGGGGGCGTGCGGCCTGCCCTAGGCAGCCCCTCTCTCTTTCCCGTATGGCCCAATAAGGCCCAATACTTCGCCCCGGCGAATTCCCGTAACTCTCCAGTACTCCGATAAATACCCGAATCACTCGGAACCTTTCCGAACTCCAAATATAGTTGTCCAATATATCGATCTTTACGTCTCGACCATTTCGAGACTCCTCGTCATGTCCCCGATCTCATCCGGGACTCCGAACTCCTTCGGTACATCAAAACTCATAAACTCGTAATATAAGTGTCATCGAAACCTTAAGCGTGCGGACCCTACGGTTCGAGAACAATGTAAACATGACCGAGACACGTCTCCGGTCAATAACCAATAGCGGAACCTGGATGCTCATATTGGTTCCTACATATTCTACGAAGATCTTTATCGGTCAGACCGCATAACAACATACGTTGTTCCCTTTGTCATCGGTATGTTACTTGCCCGAGATTCGATCGTCGGTATCCAATACCTAGTTCAATCTCATTACCGGCAAGTCTCTTTACTCGTTCCGTAATACATCATCTCACAACTAACTCATTAGCTGCATTGCTTGCAAGGCTTATGTGATGTGCATTACCGAGAGGGCTCAGAGATACATCTCCGACATTCGGAGTGACAAATCCTAATCTCGAAATACGCCAACCCAACAAGTACCTTTGGAGACACCTATAGAGCACCTTTATAATCACCCAGTTACGTTGTGACGTTTGGTAGCACACAAAGTGTTCCTCCGGTAAACGGGAGTTGCATAATCTCATAGTCATAGGAACATGTATAAGTCATGACGAAAGCAATAGCAACATACTAAACGATCGGGTGCTAAGCTAACGAAATGGGTCATGTCAATCAGATTGTTCAACTAATGATGTGATCCCGTTAATCAAATGACAACTCTTTTGTCTATGGTTAGGAAACATAACCATCTTTGATTAACAAGCTAGTCAAGTAGAGGCATACTAGTGACACTCTGTTTGTCTATATATTCACACATGTATTATGTTTCCGGTTAATACAATTCTAGCATGAATAATAAAAATTTATCATGATATAAGGAAATAAATAATAACTTTATTATTGCCTCTAGGGCATATTTCCTTCAATCTCCCACTTGCACTAGAGTCAATAATCTAGATCACATCACCATGTGATTAACATCGATAGTTCACATCATCATGTGATTAACACCCATAGTTCACATCGCCATGTGACCAACACCCAAAGGGTTTACTAGATTCAGTAATCTAGTTCACATCGCTATGTGATTAACACCCAAAGAGTACTAAGGTGTGATCATGTTTTGCTTGTGACAGAATCTTAGTCAACGGGTCTTTCACATTCAGATCCGTTATGTATTTTGCAATTTTCTATGTCTACAATGCTCTGCACGGAGCTACTCTAGCTAATTGCTCCCACTTTCAATATGTATCTAGATCAAGACTTAGAGTCATCCAGATCGGTGTCAAAACTTGCATCGACGTAACCCTTTACGACGAACCTTTTGTCACTTCCATAATCGAGAAACATATCCTTATTCCACTAAGGATAATTTTGACCGTTGTCCAGTGATCTACTCCTAGATCACTATTGTACTCCCTTGCCAAACTCAGTGTAGGGTATACAATAGATCTGGTACACAGCATGGCATACTTTATCGAACCTATGGCCAAGGCATAGGGAATGACTTTCATTATCTTTCTACCTTCTGTCGTGGTCGGGTTTTGAGTCTTACTCAATTTCACACCTTGTAACACAGGCAAACACTCTTTCTTTGACTGTTCCATTTTGAACAACTTCAAAACCTTGTCAAGGTATGTACTCATTGAAAAAACTTATCAAGCGTCTTGATCTATCTCTATAGATCTTGATGCTCAATATGTAAGCAGCTTCACCGAGGTCTTTCTTTGAAAAACTCCTTTCAAACACTCCTTTATGCTTTGCAGAATAATTCTACATTATTTCCGATCTACAATATGTCATTCACATATACTTATCAGAAATGTTGTAGTACTCCCACTCACTTTCTAGTAAATACAGGCTTCACCGCAAGTCTGTATAAAACTATATGCTTTGATCAACTTATCAAAGCGTATATTCCAACTCCGAGATGCTTGCACCAGTCCATAGATGGATTGCTGGAGCTTGCGTATTTTGTCAGCACCTTTAGGATTGACAAAACCTTTTGGTTGCATCATATACAACTCTTCTTTAAATCCATTAAGGAATGTAGTTTTGTTTATCCATTTGCCAGATTTCATAAAAATGCGGCAATTGCTAACATGATTTGGACAGACTTAAGCATCGCTACGAGTGAGAAAATTTCACCGTAGTCAACACCTTGAACTTTGTCAAGAACCTTTTTCGACAAGTCTAGCTTTGTAGATAGTAACACTACTATCAACGTACGTCTTCCTCTTGAAGATCCATTTATTTTCTATGGTTTTCTGATCATCGGGCAAATCCATCAAAGTCCATACTTTGTTCTCATACATGGATCATATCTCAGATTTCATGGCCTCAAACCATTTTGCGGAATCTGGGCTCATCATCGCTTCCTCATAGTTCGTAGGTTCGTCATGGTCAAGTAACATGACCTCCATAATGGGATTACTGTACCACTCTGGTGCGGATCTCACTCTGGTTGACCTACGAGGTTCGGTAGTAACTTGATCTGAAGTTACATGATCATCATCATTAGCTTCCTCACTAATTGGTGTAGTAGTCACAGGAACAGATTTCTGTGATGAACTACTTTCCAATAAGGGAGAAGGTACAATTACCTTATCAAGTTCTACTTTCCTCCCACTCACTTCTTTCAAGAGAAACTCCTTCTCTAGAAAGGATCCATTCTTAGCAATGAATGTCTTGCCTTCGGATCTGTGATAGAAGGTGTACCCAACTTTCTCCTTTGGGTATCCTATGAAGACACATTTCTCCGATTTTGGTTTGAGCTTATCAGGATGAAACTTTTTCACATAAGCATCGCAACCCCAAACTTTAAGAAACGACAACTTTGGTTTCTTGCCAAACCACAGTTCATATTGTGTCGTCTCAACGGACTTAGGTGGTGCCCCTTTTTAACGTGAATGCAACTGTCTCTAATGCATGATCCCAAAACGATATTGGTAAATCGGTAAGAGACATCATTGATCGCACCATATCAAATAAAGTGCGGTTATGATGTTCGGACACACCATTACGTTATGGTGTTCAATGTGGCGTGAGCTGTGAAACTATTCCACATTGTTTTATATGAAGGCCAAACTCATAACTCAAATATTCTCCTCCACGATCAGATCGTAGAAACTTTATTTTCTTGTTACGATGATTCTCCACTTCACTCTGAAATTCTTTGAACTTTTCAAATGTTTCAGACTTGTGCTTCATTAAGTAGATATACTCATATCTACTCAAATCATCTTGTGAAGGTCAGAAAATAACGATACCTACCACGAGCATCAACACTCATTGGACCGCATACATCGGTATGTATTATATCCAACAAGTCAGTATCTCGTTCCATTGTTCCGAACAACGGAGTTTCAGTCATCTTGCCCAAAAGGCACGGTTCGCAAGCATCAAATGATTCATAATCAAGTCATTCCAAAAACCCATCAGCATGGAGTTTCTTCATGCGCTTTACACCGATATGACCCAAACGGCAGTGCCACAAATAAGTTGCACTATCATTATTAACTTTGCATCTTTTGGCATCAATATTATGAATATGTGTATCACTACGATCGAGATCCAACAAACTATTTTCATTGGGTGTATGACCATTGAAGGTTTTATTCATTTAAACAGAACAACAATTATTCTCTGATTTTAAATGAATAACTGTATTGCAATAAACATGATCAAATCATATTCATGCTCAATGCAAACGCCAAATAAAATTTATTTAGGTTTAACACTAATCCCGAAAGTATAGGGAATGTGCGATGATGATCATATCAATCTTGGAACTACTTCCAACACTCATCGTCACTTCCCCTTCAACTAGTCTTTGTTTATTCTGTAACTCCTGTTTCGAGTTACTAATCTTAGCAACCGAACAAGTATCAAATACTCAGGGGCTACTATAAACACTAGTAAAGCACACATCAATAACCTGTATATCAAATATACCCTTGTTTACTTTGCCATCCTTCTTATCCACCAAATATTTGGAGTAGTTCCACTTCCAGAGACCATTTCCTTTGCAGTAAAAGCACTCAGTTTCAGCTTTAGGTTCAGCTTTGGGCTTCTTCGCGGGAGTGACAACTTGCTTGTCATTCTACTTGAAGTTCCCTTTCTTTCCCTTTGCCATTCTCTTGAAAGTAGTGGTCTTGTCAATCATCAACACTTGATGCTCTTTCTTGATTTGTACCTTCGTCGATTTCAACATCACGAAGAGCTCGGGAATCGTTTTCGTCATCCTTTGCATACTATAGTTCATCACGAAGTTCTACTAACTTGGTGATGGTGACTAGAGAATTCTATCAATCACTATCTTATCTGGAAGATTAACTCCCACTTGATTCAAGCGATTGTAGTACCCAGACAATCTGAGCACTTGCTCACTAGTTGAGCGATTCTCCTCCATCCTTTAGCTATAGAACTTGTTGGAGACTTCATATCTCTCAACTTGGGTATTTGCTTGAAATATTAACTTCAATTCCTGGAATATCTCATATGGTCCATGACGTTCAAAACGTCTTTGAAGTCCCGATTCTAAGCCGTTAAGTATGGTGCACTAAACTATCAAGTAGTCATCATATTGAGCTAGCCAAACGTTCATAACGCCTGCATCTGCTCCTGCAATAGGTCTGTCACCTAGCGGTGCATTAAGGACATAATTCTTCTGTGCAGCAATGAGGATAAACCTCATATCACGGATCCAATCCGCATCATTGCTACTAACATTTTTCAACATAATTTTCTCTAGGAACATATCAAAATAAACATATGGAAGCAACAACGCGAGCTATTGATCTACAACATAATTTGCAAAATACTACCAGGACTAAGTTCATGATAAATTTAAGTTCAATTAATCATATTACTTAAGAACTCCCACTTAGACAGACATCTCTCGAGTCATCTAAGTGATCACGTGATCCAAATCAACTAAACCATAACCAATCATCACGTGAGATGGAGTAGTTTTCAATGGTGAACATCACTATGTTGATCATATCTACTATATGATTCACGCTCGACCTTTCGGTCTCCCTATTCCCAGGCCATATCTGCATATGCTAGGATCGTCAAGTTTAACCTGAGTATTCCGCGTGTGCAAAACTGGCTTGCACCCGTTGTAGATGGACGTAGAGCTTATCACACCCGATCATCACGTGGTGTCTGGGCACGATGAACTTTGGCAACGGTGCATACTCAGGGAGAACACTTCTTGATAATTAGTGAGAGATCATCTTATAATGCTACCGTCAATCAAAGCAAGAATAAGATGTATAATAGATAAACATCATATGCAATCAAAATATGTGACATGATATGGCCATGATCATCTTGCGCCTTTGATCTCCATCTCCAAAGTATTGTCATGATCTCTATCGTCACCGGCACGACACCATGATCTTCATCATCTTGATCTACATCAATGTGTCATCACATGGTTGTCTCACCAACTATTGCTCTTGCAACTATTGCTATCGTATAGCGATAAAGTAAAGCAATTATTTGGCACTTGCATCTTATGCAACAAAGAGACATCCATAGGGCTTCTGCCAGTTGCCGATAACTTCAACAAAACATGATCATCTCATACAACAACTTATATCTTATCACGTCTTGACCATATCACATCACAACATGCCCTGCAAAAACAAGTTAGACGTCCTCTACTTTGTTGTTGCAAATTTTACGTGGCTGCTACGGGCTGAGCAAGAACCGTTCTTACCTACGCATCAAAACCACAACGATAGTTCGTCAAGTTAGTGCTGTTTTAACCTTCGCAAGGACCGGGCATAGCCACACTCGGTTCAACTAAAGTTGGAGAAACTGACACCCGCCAGCCACCTGTGTGCAAAGCACGTCGGTAGAACCAGTCTCGCGTAAGCGTACGCGTAATGTCGGTCCGACCGCTTCATCCAACAATACCGCCGAACCAAAGTATGACATGCTGGTAAGCAGTATGACTTGTATCGCCCACAACTCACTTGTGTTCTACTCGTGCATATAACATTAACGCATAAAACCTAGGCTCGGATGCCATTGTTGGGGAACGTAGTAATTTCAAAAAAAATCCTACGCACATGCAAGATCATGGTGATGGCATAGCAACGAGAGAGGAGAGTATTGTCCAGGTACCCTCGTAGACCGTAAGCGGAAGCGTTATGACAACGCGGTTGATGTAGTCGTACGTCTTCACGATTCGACCGATCCAAGCACCGAACGTACGGCACCTCCGTGTTCAGCACACGTTCAGCTCGATGACGTTCCCCGGGCTCCAATCCAGCAAAGCGTCGGGGATGAGTTCCGTCAGCACGACGGCGTGGTGACGATGATGATGTTCTACCGGCGCAGGGCTTCGCCTAAACTCCGCGACGATATGACCGAGGTGGAATATGGTGGAGGGGGGCACCACACACGGCTAAGGAACGATCCGTAGATCAACTTGTGTGTCCTAGGGTACCCCTGCCCCCGTATATAAAGGAGTGGAGGAGGGGAGGGCCGGACCTCTCTATGGCGTGCCCTAGGGGAGTCCTACTCCCACCGGGAGTAGGATTCCCCCTTTCCTAGTCCAACTAGGAGTCCTTCCATGTAGTAGGAGTAGGAGACAAGGAAGGGGAAGAGAGAAGGGAAGGAAGGAGGGGGTGCGGCCCCTCCCCCTAGTCCAATTCGGACTAGGCCATGGGGGGGTGCGTGGCCTGCCCTAGGCAGCCCCTCTCTCTTTCCCGTATGGCCCAATAAGGCCCAATACTTCTCCCCGGTGAATTCCCGTAACTCTCCGGTACTCTGATAAATACCCGAATCACTCAGAACCTTTCCGAACTCCGAATATAGTCGTCCAATATATCGATCTTTACGTCTGGACCATTTCGAGACTCCTCGTCATGTCCCCGATCTCATCCGGGACTCCGAACTACTTCGGTACATCAAAACTCATAAACTCGTAATATAACTGTCATCGAAACCTTAAGCGTGCGGACCCTATGGTTCGAGAACAATGTAGACATGACCGAGACATGTCTCCGGTCAATAACCAATAGCGGAACCTGGATGCTCATATTGGTTCCTACATATTCTACGAAGATCTTTATCGGTCAGACCGCAAAATAACATACGTTGTTCCCTTTGTCATCGGTATGTTACTTGCCCGAGATTCGATTGTCGGTATCCAATACCTAGTTCAATCTCGTTACCGGCAAGTCTCTTTACTCGTTCCGTAATACATCATCTCGCAACTAACTCATTAGTTGCATTGCTTGCAAGGCTTATGTGATGTGCATTACCGAGAGGGCCCAGAGATACCTCTCCGACATTCGGAGTGACAAATCCTAATCTCGAAATACGCCAACCCAACAAGTACCTTTGGAGACACCTGTAGAGCACCTTTATAATCACGCAGTTACGTTGTGACGTTTGGTAGCACACAAAGTGTTCCTCCGGTAAACGGGAGTTGCATAATCTCATAGTCATAGGAACATGTATAAGTCATGACGAAAGCAATAGCAACATACTAAACGATCGGGTGCTAAGCTAACGGAATGGGTCATGTCAATCAGATCATTCAACTAATGATGTGATCCCGTTAATCAAATAACAACTCTTTTGTCTATGGTTAGGAAACATAACCATCTTTGATTAACAAGCTAGTCAAGTAGAGGCATACTAGTGACACTCTGTTTGTCTATATATTCACACATGTATTATGTTTCCGGTTAATACAATTCTAGCATGAATAATAAATATTTATCATGATATAAGGAAATAAATAATAACTTTATTATTGCCTCTAGGGCATATTTCCTTCAATCCGGATGACTCTGAGTAGTAAACCGGATTCGTATAGTAGAGCAGTTATTTGGAATAGTTCCAAATAGCGCGTGGCAGCTGCATCTAGGAGATGACATAGAGATTTGTAAATCACACACGGATCTGAAAGATTCAGACCTATTGACTAATAAACTCTCTCACAAGCGAGATATGATCAAACCTAATGGGTGTTGGAATCATTACAATAACATAGTGATCTGAACTAGATTATTGACTCTATTGCAAGTGGGAGACTGTTGGAAATATGCCCTAGAGGAAATAATAAAATGGTTATTATTATATTTCCTTGTTCATGATAATGGTCTATTGTTCATGCTATAATTGTATTAACTCGAAACCATAATACATGTGTGAATACATAGACCACAACATGTCCCTAGTGAGCCTCTAGTTGACTAGCTCGTTGATCAATAGATGGTTATGGTTTCCTGACCATGGACATTGGATGTCATTGATAACGGGATCACATCATTAGGAGAATGATGTGATGGACAAGACCCAATCCTAAGCATAGCACAAGATCGTGTAGTTCGTTTGCTAAAAGCTTTTCTAATGTCAAGTATCATTTCCATAGACCATGAGATTGTGCAACTCCCGGATACCGTAGGAATGCTTTGGGTGTACCAAACGTCACAACGTAACTAGGTGGCTATAAAGGTGCACTACAGGTATCTCCGAAAGTGTCTGTTGGGTTGGCACGAATCGACACTGGGATTTGTCACTCCGTATGACGGAGAGGTATCTCTGGGCCCACTCGGTAATGCATCGTCATAATGAGCTCAATGTGACTAAGTAGTTAGTCACGGGATCAAGCATTACGAAACGGGTAAAGTGACTTGCTGGTAACGAGATTGAACGAGGTATTGGGATACCAACGATTGAATCTCGGGCAAGTAACGTACCGATTGACAAAGGGAATTGTATACGGGATTGCTTGAATCCTTGACATCGTGGTTCATCCGATGAGATCATCATGGAACATGTGGGAACCAACATGGGTATCCAGATCCCGCTGTTGGTTATTGGCCGGAGAGATGTCTCGGTCATGTCTGCATGGTTCCCGAACCCGTAGGGTCTACACACTTAAGGTTCGGTGACGCTAGAGTTGTTATGGGAAATAGTATGTGGTTACCGAAGGTTGTTCGAAGTCCCGGATGAGATCCCAGACGTGACGAGGAGCTCTGGAATGGTCCGGAGGTGAAGATCGATATATTGGACAAAGGGTATTGGAGTCCGGAATTGTTTCGGGGGTACCAGGTGATGACCAACGTGTCCGAAAGGGGTTTCGGAGGCCCCGGCAAGCATTGGGGGCCTTATGGGCCAAGGGGAGGGGGCACAACAGCCCACTAAGGGGGCTGAGCGCCCCTCCCACCCCATCTCACGTAACTAGGATAGGTGGGGGCGCCACCCCTAGGGCAGTCGCCCCTCCCGGCTTGGGGGGCAAGTTTCCTAGGGGGTGGGGGCGCCCAAACCCATCTAGGGTTTCCCCTGTGGCCGCTGCCCCTCCCCTAGGGAACCCTAGGGCGCCTCCTCCTCCTCCCTTCCCCCTATATATAGTGAGGGAGAGAGAGGGTAGCCGCACCCTTCCCCGTGCGCAGCACTCTCTCTCCTCCAACACCTCCTCCCCCTCCGTAGTGCTTGGCGAAGCCCTGCCGGAGAACCACGAGCTCCATCACCACCATGTCGTCGTGCTGTCGGAGTTTTCCCTCAACTTCTCCTTTCCCCTTGCTGGATCAAGAAGGAGGAGACGTCCCCGGGCTGTACGTGTGTTGAACGCGGAGGCACCGTTGTTCAGTGCTTAGATCGGATTCGGCCGCGATCTGAATCGCTTTGTGAATGACTCCACCGACTGCGTTCTTGTAACGCTTCCGCCTCGCGATCTCCAAGGTTATGAAGATACACTCCCCTCTCTCTTGTTGCTAGAATCTCCATAGATTGATCTTGGTGATGCATAGAAAATTTTGAATTTCTGCTACGTTACCCAACAACTATTACATGCATAATTACATAGGTGGCTACTACACACATGCCATTTCGACACACCAAAGTAAACTATATATTACATGCATGATTAACTTGCATAAACTATATATTACATGCTTGTGGTTCGATTCGGGCTCATCGATTTGGGTAACGAGGCACTTCCTCATGTTAAAGATCCGCCTGTGCATCTCGTAGCATGTGTACACCCTCTTGGCCATGAACCTAAGGTGAGGTTCATCGAGTTGCCGCATCCAGGCCCTGTGCCCAGATACGGGACTTGTTCTCTGGGCATCCCGCTTCATCTTGTTGTAGTAGGGGTCGATGATGGCCGAGGCGAGTTCAACCAGGGAGTCCTTCTTCGTGCTTCCCCAGACCCTGTAGTGCTCATGGATTTCGATGACGTTCTTATAGGCCAAGCCCGTAACCCTGAGCGCTTTTACATCGTCGGTGGTTTCCACCGTAGCGAATTTGTAGTCGGTGCTATTGACAAACCTAGTGAAATGGACGCAAGGCTCTGTGGCCATGCAATAGTGGTAGATGAGGACATGATAGCGCACACACAAATGGGCGACGGCAACCTTCTGATATTTGACGGGAAGACGGGCAGTGTACTGGAAGTCGATGCTGACCACCTTGTACTTGTCTCCAGCAAGCAACTTCTCACCTGTGTTGATGTAGTCATCCACCACGGCTGGGTCGATGGTGTACACCATCGAGAGATCCGTCTCCCTCGCGTGGGTCTCCACTTTATGCTCGCCGAACTCCATTGGAGCGCTGCTAGACATACCCTCTCTATGCGTCATCGTGGGTGTGCTTGTTGTGTTATGGGGCGCGATCAAAAGGTTGAAGAGACTAAGGTTATAATGGCCGCGAGAATTAAAGGGGAAGCCAGGCGGCCTGGAATATCGATCGGCATGCCCTGATGGCAGTTCTAATTCGCAACACGTAACTCCATCGTGCCGCACGTAACTGCGTCGCGTGGCAACGCGCGCGGCGCAACCGCATGCATATAGGGCCCCCGACGTGATCGTGCGCAGGCCCAACATCTGGCAAAGAGCGCGCGAAGGGATGCGAGCGGAGCGCTCCGCGGTCGCCTCAACGGCGAGCAACCATATATATGCATATACCAGTTGGACACGCAAGGAAAAGTTTTCCACAACCCAAGCGCACCGATGGACGTGAGCAGAGCATGCCGCGACGCCTAACGGCGAGCAGAGTTTGCCGAGGAACGGGAGCAGAGGCCAGCACAATGATACGTGGCAAATAAGAAGAACTATGCGATCGATGTAGGAGACATCAAGCACGAATCAGAATAGAGTTGCGCGTGCGATACGTGGCATACAGTTGATCCATCCTAGCTGTTTGTGATGGAATAAGCCATGTGTGTTGTGGGCAAATGCTTGCTGGTATATAACTGTTTGCGATTGATGAATTCATCATTGACGAGTTACCTAGTGCGGTCCATGTGAGATGTGATATGATCTGTCTATAGAACATCTATGCTCTGTGTACAGAAGCGCAACATATATATACTTGTAACATGACATGATTGCAATACCAAATTAAACATCCAATTAATTTATGCAACAAATACCATAAATATTGCAAGGTTAAATTTCAAAGATTATAATGCCCAAATTCAAACATTGCAAATCTCGTCATATCTGCAAAGGGATCAGCCACTGACAAGTCATGTATGGGTTTGACACAATGACTTCCAATTACTCTGTCATATGCTCTTCCAATATGAAGTTTAGCTATTCTGGAGCCTCTTCCATTCTGCAGTACGTGCCGGCTCTAATCAACATACCATTCATCTTTCCTAATTAAATACATGTTCAACCTCAGTACCCTCAGCACCCTTGCTCTGGCAAGAAAGAACCTAGCGAGTGTAATCTCCGGTAAGGTCCCTCGGTAGGATTTCAAAGTAATATTTGAGAGATGCAGATCCAAGCATTCATTTGATTGTTGTCATAAACATTATGCACCTCTGGGCCTATTATTATCTGTAAAAGTAGAGAATGTGTTAGTGCCTACATGCAGTTTTGAACACTACTACACGCCTATTTGGTTTGCAGGATTTGCCAAATGCAACAACGTGCCACATCTTCAATCTCACATGATAAACTTGGGATTTTTTTTCGAAAAGGAGGTTATCCCCCGGCCTAACATGGGCATTTGATTACAATCTAGAAAAATGTAGCCTTCTTCACAAGAGGATGGATTGGATGAAAAAATCCCTAAGAAAACTAGTATAGATGAATCCAAAGGTGAAATGCTTATGGATTGTAACCATATGAATCAAGCAACTAATATGGGGTGGGGGTGTATGTCCTGAAATCCTACAAAATTCCTTCAAAAATCGTAGTACATTGTCATTGTAATCTTGGGAAAATGTGCCAAAAATTGAACTCCCTTATAGTTAACATTTAACACGATAGGAACATCAGCTTGATATACATCTTCTTTAGGCACGGAAAGCATCTCAGGCAACTGACAACTTGGTCCAGGTTGGGGCCAACAGATTCTCGTGCCTAGACCTTCACTGTGCCCAGAATTTGGGTGAAGCATTGCTGGATGACTGATACGTCTCCAACGTATCTATAATTTTTGATTGTTCCATGCCATTATATTATCCATCTTGGATGTTTTATATGCATTTATATGCTATTTTATACGATTTTTGGGACTAACCTATTAACCTAGAGCCCAGTGTCAGTTTCTGTTTTTTCTTGTTTTTGAGTTTTACAGAAAAGTAATACCAAACGAAGTCCAATTGATGTGCTAATTTTTAATGATTTTTTATGGACCAAAAGAAGCCACCGAAGTAAGAGACCCCCCTGACATGATACCGACGCCAAAAATTCCAATAAATACATAAACCCCCGAAAAGAAACCTAGCTCGAGAGTTCCGTCGCCGTAAGCCTGTGTAGCCATCAAAAACATCTCGGGATCCCGTTCCGGCACCCTGCCGGAGGGGGAATTCATCACCGGTGCCCATCTTCATCATCTCGGCGCTCTCCATGACGAGGATGGAGTAGTTCACCCTCGGGGCTGAGGGTATGTACCAGTAGCTATGTGTTTGATCTCTCTCGCGCGTTCTTGATATGGAACGATCTTGATGTACCGCAAGCTTTGCTTCTATAGTTGGATCTTATGATGTTTCTCCCCCTCTACTCTCTTGTAATGGATTGAGTTTTCCCTTTGAAGTTATCTTATCAGATTGAGTCTTTAAGGATTTGAGAACACTTGATGTATGTCTTGCATGTGCTTATCTGTGGTGACAATGGGATATCACATGATCTACTTTATGTATGTTTTGGTGATCAACTTGCGGGTTTAGTGACCTTGTGAACTTATGCATAGGGGTTGGCACACGTTTTCGTCTTGACTCTCCAGTAGAAACTTTGGGGCACTCTTTGAAGTTCTTTGTGTTGGTTTGAATAGATGAATCTGAGATCGTGTGATGCATATCCTTTAATCATAACCGCGGATACTTGTGGTGACATTGGAGTATCTAGGTGACATTAGGGTTTTGGTTGATTTATGTCTTAAGATGTTATTTTACTACGAACTCTAGGGCTGTTTGTAACACTTATAGGAATAGCCCAATGGATTGATTGGAAAGAATAACTTTGAGGTGGTTTTGTACCCTAACATAATCTCTTCGTTTGTTCTCCGCTATTAGTGACTTCGGAGTGACTCTTTGTTGCATGTTGAGGGATTATTATATGATCCAATTATGTTATTATTGTTGAGAGAACTTGCAGTAGTGAAAGTATGAACCCTAGGCCTTGTTTCGAAGCATTGCAATACCATTTATGCTCACTTTTATTACTAGTTACCTTGCTGTTTTTATATTTTTCCGATTACAAAACCTATATTTACCATCCATATTGCACTTGTATCTCCATCTCTTCCCCAATCTAGTGCACCTATACAACTTACCATTGTATTGGGTGTGTTGGGGAAACAAGAGACTCATTGTTATTTGGTTGCAGGGTTGTTTGAGAGAGACCATCTTCATCATACGCCTCCTACGGATTGATAAACCTTAGGTCATCCACTTGAGGAAATTTGCTACTGTCATACAAACCTCTGCACTTGGAGGCCCAACAATTTCTACAAGAAGAAGGTTGCGTAGTAGACATCAAGCTCTTTTCTGGCGCCGTTGCCGGGGAGGTTAGTGCTTGAAGGTATATCTTTAGATCTTGGAATCGTATCTTTTTGTTTCTTGTTTTATCACTAGTTTAGTCCATAAAAGAAAACTAAAAAAATGGAATTTAGGGTGCCTCATATGCTTCACCTTTTTAATGTCTTCCGTGAAAATGATGGAAATGAAAATTGTGCTCAAGAGTTAGAAGTAGAATGCATTAAAATGTTTGGCACTAAATATTTGAATGATGAGCACGATTGCAATGTTGTTAGTATGAATTCCTTGAATATCCATGATGCTGATGATATGCAAAGCCACAAGCTTGGGGATTCTATGTTTTATGAAGATGATATTTTTAGTCCCACATGTTTTGATGAGCAAATTTATTTTGATGATAGCATGCCTCCTATTTATGATGATTATATTGATAAAAGTGGGTTTGGAAGAGTGTCAACTTTAGGAATTAGTGATCTCACTATTTTGGAGGGTGTTGAATCTTATTGTGATAATTATGAAAGTGGATTTGGAGTGGTCATGACCTTATTTAGTGATGAATCCACTATTTTGGAAGAGGTTCCAATTGATTATGAGAAGAAAGCTGCTATCTATGATGATTATTGTTATGACATGTATTCTATAAAGAGGTTCAAAATCGGATGCGGATTTTCGTGCTGAATTTTTTGATATATTATACATTTTTTCCGACATCGTATGCAAAAGTTATAGCCGTTTTACATTTTCCCTACACTTTTGCAAAACATGTCCAAATTTAAGTTTTTTAATTTCCTAACTAGTAGCTTTACTAATATAACTGCATCTTGAAGAATTTTCTTTTTTGAATTTTTTTAT
>NC_041391.1:678295620-678343713 GCF_002162155.2 Triticum dicoccoides
TGATCGCGGGGCCCCGGCCTGACGCCAGCCTGCCACCACCCCTTTAGTACCGGTTCGTGGCACGAACCAATACTAAAGGTTCAAAACGAACTGGCATTAATGCATAACCGTTCGAACCGGCACTAATGGTACCATTAATTAGTACCAGGCCAAAATCGAACCGGGACTAATGTGTCTCACATTAGGTCCTTTTTTCTACTAGTGAGACATACTTTCGATCCTACAGCTTTCAAGGCCTGATCATGCCTGCGCTGCAACTCCTTCCCCTGCTCCGCAGTGAGGGCTTCTGGATAGTACTCGTCTTTGCCGAGTGACGGACTGCTGCTGCCGCCCGCGCCATGGGGAAATCCTGGTGGGCTGCGTTGGGGACCAACCATGAGGACCTCCGCCGCGGGGTCATTGCTTTTGCACTCTGAGAGGGTATCTGAGTGGCCAGTCGACAGATCGAACAAGCCATAAAGGGACTCGTCGGGCTTGATTGCTGCGATTTGAGGTGTGGCCGACTGACGGGCCACCGCGTGCTTCACCCACAGCTAGAGCCGCAAGCGACCGGATCACTTGCGGCGACGGGTCACGGGAAGCAAAGACGCCACAGGAGCCGACCGATATTGAGTCGACGGCTGCCGCAGAAGGACGTCGCAGGAACTCGCGCGGAAGTGCGCTGCCCCGCGAACAGGGAGTGCCTCGACGTCGAAGGGGCCCTCCTTAACCCAGGCCGAATCATCGCCGATGAAGGCGAGCGCACCGAGAGGGATCTCGCGGCCCAGAGACAATCCACCGCCGGAAACCATGTCGAAGGAGATCGAAGATCGCAACCTCGTCGAAGTTGCTAAGACGCCTTCCCCACGGTGGGCGCCAACTGTCATGGGAACAAATCTGACAGTAGAGATAGGGGGTACGTAGGAGAGGGCAGAGTCCTAACTATGGCGAGGTTTTACACTCGGTTTTACGAGTTCAGGCCCCTCTCGGAGGAGGTAACAACCCTACGTCTCGGTGCCGCAGAGGCTTGTTGATTGGAGTGTTGAGTTACAGGGGTGCGAACCCTTGTGCCACAGGTGAGCGGTGGCTTATATAGAGTGCACCGACCCCTCGCCGTCCTCAGTTACACAAGTGTTCAATGAGGGAGTAAAGTCACGTACGTTACTAGTAATGCATGTGTTTAATGACCTTTATGGTGGCGGAGTGAATGACCGACCGTTGCTATGTACAGGTGACCTTAGGCCTTCTGTCTTTCGAGTGGATTCTTTTCTTCCGAGTGAAATAACGACGGTCGAGTGGAATTGGGATATCCGAGTGAGATCTTCTGTCGAGTGGATTGCACTACAAGAGGATTTCAGTCGGTATCTACCGTTTAACTTTGTAGACCTTGGCCTCTTGTGTGGTGTCCTTGGGAAGGGCATATAGGTCAGGCCTAAGACTCTACCCTCGGTACATATCATCGTCACCATAGCCACTAATTCATTCTTTCATAGGAAACTTCACTTTTCATTTTTTAAACTTTTGTTTGATTTTATTTCTTCTTTAATGAAATACCATTGCCACTAATTTATACCTTCTTAGATACTTTTATTTGTGATAGTTTCACTATTGTACATTTATTGTTGCATATTATAAAAATGCAAAATTTTGGTGGAAATTGTGCGCCAATTTTGTTGTTGTTTTTTTGTTTTTCTCTCTTCTTGATGGTATACCAGTGTCACTAATTCATTGTTCCTCATAAAACTTTATTTTTATTTTTACTTTATTTTATTTCTTCCTTAAGGTTAATACCAACGCCACTAATTCATTTCATATCGGACTTTTAAAATTACATATTACATATGCTTATTCTTGCATATTTTAACAAAGCGTAATTTTTGTGTATGGTGTGTGCATATTTTTTCATTGTTTGTTTTAGATCTTTTTTATTTTATTACTTCTTAAAGTGTAATACTAGTGCCATTAATTCATCCTTTCTTAGGAAACTTTATTACTATTATTTATTTTTAGTTCTTATTTCATTTCTTTCTTGCTAGAGGGTAATACCGAAGCCACTAATCATTTCCTTTAGAAAACTCAATACTTTGATTTTATATTAGTTTTTATTTCACTTCCTTTCTTCTGTAATAAGTTCGGGCCAGTGGATTCAAATTTTATTTCCAGTCATCTAACATGCATGGGTTGGTGCTAGATTCAGATGCATTTCTTTAGCTAGCACCGAACAGGGGAGGCAATGCACGTGTGTATGTGTACTCGAAGTCACGTATACTCCCTCCGTTTCTAAATATTTGTTTTTCTAGATATTTCAACAAGTGACTACATACGAAGCAAAATGAGTGAATCTATACTCTAAAATATTTCTATATACATCCGTATATGGTGGTTCATTTAAAATCTCTAGAAAGACAAATATTTAGGAACGATGGAAGTAATATTTTTTTGCAAAAAAATACTCAATTTTTTTACAAGTAGTTACGTACAGTACTTGAGATGTATGCATGCATGCATGCGTTTGAAGGCTCTGTACTCCTATCTGAATGAAAAATAAAGAAGAAGGAAGTAGCTAAGCTAGTAGTGTTACCCCGCACAAACAAAAAAGTTAAGCTAGTAGTGTTGGTGTAGGTAAGTACTTTTGTTTGCGGGCAAATCAGGGAGCATTTTATTCAACAAAGGAGTTATCCCGGCAGTCAGCTAGAAGGCTGCTTACCAAGAAAGTAGGAGTCTCGTCAAGCTAGCAGTCGGTCACATTCAAAGTGCATGCACGTTTTGCACGCCGACAAGTTTGCTGACCTGGTTACATACTGAATCTCAAAAACTGAAAAATCAAAAGCTAGCTCTCCTATTTCATCTAAGATAGCGAACGTGAATTGTGGCGAGTGTTTCAGAGTTGTATCAACTCCTGGCAATATGTCTTCATTATCACATGCGAGAAGCCTCGAAGCTCTGTGGTACCTGCTACGTGCACTGGCACTGCTCGGCGCCGCGCATACGAATTCCTCGAAGCGAATTGATTCGCGTGTGCAGCCGCCCACCGGTTCCGGCACACTGCCCGGAAAATTCGATCGACTTCCTCATACGTACTCTTTTTTGTTCCACGGCCGGCTCCAAGTAGCAATCGCCCCTGAGCCTGTCAGCTGGTGCAAATTGACTGAAACAAATTTGTGGTCAGTCAACTGACCCAAGTTTTGTTTCCAGTCAACTTACCTCTTGCCGCTCCCTAATTTAAGCGTCAAAATTCTGGTCAATTTCTTGCTTTACAAACCAGTGCCGACTAGCATCTCGCTATTCTGTGTATACAGTTCAAAAACGTATACAGTTCAAAAACATACTAGTCTGTGCACCAATGAATCTGACCATATGGCTGTGTTCAGAAATAAAAAGTGTCATACAAGAGGAGCACTTTTTAGACGCCTGATATTATTTGGAGCACACCGCACATGTGCCAGTTCGGCTGAAATTCGGCAATGCCAACCTCGATGGGAAACGTTTACGCGCGGTGTGCCGGCGGAATGCTTGGGCCGGTCGTTTCGCCACGCTGGCGCTAGCCACCAGGAAGGCAACACGTGTACCTTATCCTCTCCCCAACGCCCGCATCCACTCCTTCCTCGCGGCCGTGACTTCGCTTTCCCCATTGCTTTCCGCCTCGCCTCCTCTGCCATAGCACCAGGCAGTTCCTAGCACTCCTCCCTTCGCACCTCAGGTTGTACCTCCTCCATGGGGGTGCTGCTCCCATGCGTCGTAACCCCGAGGCGCTCCTACCACAGGGCGCCATGGCCTGTGAGCTCAAGGTCAGGGCGGCCATGGCTTACGAGCTCGGAGCGGACTGCTACAGGGGCTCCTACGAGCTGCTATGGGTGCCATGGCTTATGAGCTCGGGGGCAGAACGACGACGGGGGAGACTGCAAGCTGCGATGGGCGACGCCGTTGAGCATTTGCTACTGGGAGAATCTCACCGGAGTTGCAAACATCAAGCGACAGCTCCCATGTTACAACTGGTGTTCAAGGAAGCTACCACAGGCGCCGCAAAAAGCTACAACCGGTGACGCCAAATGCTGGAACCGCTCAGTGCCATCGCAAAAATCTACAACCGGCATCGCAAAAAGCTTCGACCGGCATCGCAAAAAGCTTCAACCACGACGACATATGTCAGGGCTAGCTACTGTCGATACCAAAAAAGCTGCAACCGCATCGCAAAAAGCTATAACTGACGTCGCAAAAAGCTCCAACCATGGCAATGGATGCTGGGGCTGGCCACTGCCAAAGGAAAAAGTTGCAAGGGACGGCGAAGAAAGCTACAACTGGCATCGCAAAAAGCTTCAACAACGACGCCGGAGAGCTACGGGGACGACAGGGAAGCTACGGCTGGGCGTTGACGAAAGCTACAACCGGCTTCGCGATTTGCTTCAAACGGCACCAAGAAAGATACCACCGGTGATCGTTTTTGCTGCAACTGGCGTGCGGTGCTGCAAGCCCGTTGTGCGGTGGTGCGATGGGTGGCGACATGTGGTGACCACGGCGAGCAGGATTGCTACAGCCGATACGCCTTTTTGCTACCACTGCGGTTATCACGTACCCTCGTCGGAGTTCGACGACCACGGCCGCAACGACGAGGACGAGGGAGAGGGCGGCGAGCTTCGACGGCAAGGGCGAGGGCGAGGGCGGCGAGATTCGGCAGCGAGGGTGAGGGCGGCGAGTTCCGAGCTGAGGCGGGAGTGATGGCCGGGGGAGGACGAGCTGATGGCCTGGCATGGAGGCGTTAATGGCGCTGCTTTTGTTTTGCGTCGTGGCGAGATTTGTGTGATAGACAGAGGAGGAAGACGACTCACATCAGACGTTTATAAAAGCCTTAATCATACGGTGGGAAATAGACCGGCCGAGAGTTTCGGCCGGCGCACCGGTGCCTAGCGCTGCCCAACCCCGATTCCTGTGTGCAGCCGCCCACCGGTTCCGGCACACTGCCCAGAAAAAAGGAAGTTATCTTCGAACGATCAGACCGATGGAGGATGGTCAAATTGGCACGAGTAGGACCTGGTGGACGTGACGCGCCAGAAGCCGGCAGCGACCGGACCGACCACAGCCGCCGACCTTGGGTTCGCCTCTGCTTTCCTTTGAAACCCGGCCAGCCTCTGAATGTTCGACATGTTAGACTGTATATACATAGCCTCCGTACACATATAGTGTAACATTGTATTGTACGCCGTGGACACCTCTACATAATGAGAGAGCCACACCCCGTTTAGGGTGTCGAGCAGTTCCCAACATATTACGTTTTACATGGTATCAGAGCGAAGGTACAGACACAGGCACTGATGATATAGGAGTGGTAGAGTGAGTCGGAAGTGCGCGAAAGGGGAATACATTTTCATCAAACACAAAGTCACGAGAGATGTAGACGCGATTTGTTGGAACATGTAGGCATTTGTACCCTTTGTGGAGGGAACTATACCCAAGAAAACATACTTCTTAGACCGAAACTGTAGCTTACACTTCTTATATGGGCGTAGGTGAGACCAACATGCACACCCAAACAATTTGAAGAACGTGTAGTCTGGGATCTCATTGAGCAAGAGTTCAAGCCGGGTTTGCATTTTCAGAAGTCGTGAGGGAAGCCTATTAATAAGAAAACAGGCTGTGGAGAAAGCATCACTCCAGAACCGAAACGGAATAGATGCATGAGCTAGTAAGATTAGGCCAGTTTCAACAAGGTGACGATGCTTACATTCGGCAGTTCCATTCTGCTGATGTGTATGAGGACATGACACGCGATGCGAAATTCCGAGTTTGTTAAAAAAACGAGTTGAGGTTGTTATTCACCACTCCGGTTAGATTGAACATGGATGATTTTCTGTTTAAGGAGACGCTCAATGTGTGCTTGAAACTGAATAAAAATATCGAACACATCAGACTTGAGCTTGATAAGATATAGCCAAGTAAACCGACTATAAGCATCAATAAAACTGACATAATAATTGTGACCACTGACAGATGTCTGGGCATGACCCCACACATCAGAAAACACAAGCTCAAGAGGATGTTTCACAACACGACTAAACTCTGAAAACGGAAGTTGGTGACTTTTGCCCTGCTGACAGACATCATAGACAGTTTCAACAGTTTTATTGGACACAACTGGTAGCTCATAACAATGCAACACATGGCGAACTATGGGAGCTGCAGGATGACCAAGGCATGCGTGCCAGTGAGTAGGAGACACACGAACACCACTGAATGTCTGAGGAGAAGACTGCATAGAGGGTGTGTGCGGCGCATCAAGTGCGTACAAGCCATGGCGAAGACGACCGCTAAGCAGAACGGCCCTCGTTTCCCGATCCTTCATAAAGAAACGAAAAGGGTGAAACTCAGCAAGGACATTATTACCACGTGTAAGTTGAGGAATAGACAACAAACTACGCGTATCCGAGGGAACACGAAGGACATTGGAAAGATGTAGTTTGTGAAAATTGTGTGCAAGGAGAGAAGCCTGACCAACATGAGAGATACGCATACCTGCTCCACTGGCGGTGTGCACCTGATCATGACCACGATATGGCTCCTGAGTAGAGAGCTTTCCCATCTCGCCGGTGAGGTGGTTGGTAGCTCCGGTGTCCATATACCACGTAGGATCAATGGAGTAGGATGGAGTGCGACCATGATCATGACTCGTCACGGTGGCGGCGGCCTGCTTGTCGTTCCCTTTACCATTGTTGCCGAGGCCCAGAAAATCTTGCTTGTAGCGGCGATGACAGCGAGAGGCGATGTGGCGGTCAAGACCACACAGCTGGCAGGCCTGCGGGGCGCCGCAGGAGGAGCAGCAAGCAACCGGCCGGTTGCCACCCGTGATGGATGGCGCATTTCCACGCGAGGTCGGCTGTGAGGACGGTGCCGGCTTGCCACCTGACGATGATGACCGCGAAGGTTTGCCACGAGTCGCGGCATTGGCGGAGGCGAAACCCGGGGAGACACAGCGCGCCTTGATGCGTTGTTCACGGCCAAGGAGTCGGGCATACAGCTCGTGAGGTGGAAGTGGATCATCACGGCCATGGACGTTCTCAACGAGGTTGTCATAATCATCATCAAGCCCGTTAAGAACGAAGGTGGTGAACTCCTCGTCCTGCAGAGACTGGCCAATCGAGGCCAGTGTGTCGGCGAGACCCCTCATCTTGTTGAAGTAGTCCGTAATGCTGAGGTCACCAAGCTTGGTCTCACCTAGGTCGGCGCGGATAGAGTGGGCATCCGCCTGAGACTGAGAGGCGAAGCTGGTGTGAAGGGCCGTCCAAGACGTAGCGGCAAAGATGACCAGCGACGAGACGCTCGGAGCAAGCGAGGACTGGATGGCGGAGAGGATGGCTTGATCCTGGGCCACCCATGCATGATACACCGGGTGCTGAGGGGGTGGACACGGGATGGATCCGTCAACGTAGCCCTCCAGGTAGCGACTCCGCAGAAGAGGCAACACCTGGGCACGCCAGGACAAGTAGTTGTCCGGCGTGAGCTTCACCGGCAGCAGGTGCGAGAAGTAAAACGGCGACGGCACTACGACCTGATCACTGTGAGCATGCGACGGTGCGTAGAAGCCCATCGATGGATGTGCAGCCGGTCCTGAGTAGGACGGATAGGACCCGATAGAACCAGTTGCCGGAGCGCCGTAGGACGCCGCAGGTGGCGCCCCGTGCTGTAGAGCAGCCGCAGGTAGCGCCCCGTACTGGAGGGCAGCAGCAGCCACATGTGACGGCTGCGACGGGGCCGGGTAGGAGTGGGGCGGTGCAGGGTAGAGGTGCGCCGGGGGCACCAAGTAGGACTGCACAGCCGCAGCCCTATGAGTCGACGGCGACGACACCGGGTAGAGTTGGTGTGGCGGCGCACCGTAGTGATGGGCCGATGGGACGCCGTAGTGGTGCGGGGCAGGAGGCGCACCGGACGGAGGTGCCAGCCAGGACGACGGTGGCGGCGGCCCACCATGAGCCGTGGCAGGAGCGCCGCATGAGAACAGATCGCCAGCCGCGACGTTCGGCGAGGCGACATGATCGCCAGGGAGGCCCGATCCGATCAGGGGCCCGGGCGACGGAGGAGCGCCATGGGCCATCGCAAGGGGGCGCGAGGCCAGGAACGGCGATCCAAGGGCCGGTGCAGCGACGGCGGAGGCGGCGACAGAGGTCGGCGCACCGGCGGCGGTAGAGGCAGCGGAAGCCATCGTAACCTAATCTGATACCATATAAAACGTAATATGTTGGCATCTTCACGAAGCCTCTTCCACAACCACAATTTGTAGGCTGTAGGCGCAATCTTAACTTGTTTTGTACTTCAGGCCACAGTTAAGATTGAGGGAGGGTGTTAGACTATGTATACGTAGCCTCCGTACACATATATTGTAATATTGTATTGTACCACGTGGGTACCTCTATATAATGAGAGAGCCACACCCCGTTTAGGGTGTCGAGCAGTTCCCAACATATTACATTTTACATGACACACTATAGCATCAACATACGTACATCATTTTGATGCAGAGATCGAGGGTCATTCTTCTTAAAAAAAAACTATAGCATCAGCATCCGTCGCCATAATGGCTGCCCATTTAAGATGATGGAGTCCGCGGGAAGGAAGGGATCATGGAGTGGAACCGGCGATGTGCATGTGATCCGGCCTGTTCAGCCGCGATAAGATGCCTGATGTTATCGCTCTTTGCTGCTGGCTACTGCGGTGCGGTCGATCGGGCGGTTGAAAGGTGGCGGTCTCTTTCCCTGCCCGTCCGTTTCTATCTCGCTTTCCCTTCCTGTTTTCGCTCTTCATCTGTTTGTTTTACAGTGATGAAGGGCCTGATGTGGAAAGATGATGATCGACAAGCTTCTGCCCTTGGTACCTGCGTCGGTTAATGGCTAAATTAATCCTTGCAAAGTAAATTACTGGGGTTTAATTACAACCGTGCGCTACTTTAGGCACCCTGGTCACATGCACGCAGGCGAGTAAACCAACTGGTGCTGCCCTAATTTCTAAGATCAAACGAACGAACGAACGGGGTCAGAACAGCGCGCGCGGAGACACATCCAGGCCGCCGCACCTGGCGACGTCCATGCCGTGTGCATGATGGGAGGGGGTGCGTGGCGCCGGCCGGCCGCGACAGCTGGCTCGGGCGGGGGTTACTTGGCCGGTCTTTTGTTTTTGTCTCTGGGCGCACCTCGTCGTTTCGATTCGACCGGAGCAGCTATCGGGCATGGGCCGTCGACCTGCATGCATGTAGCTGGGTGGTTGATGGATGCTGCACCCTCATCACATCATATGGCCTACAGATTTTTATAGAGTACTCATTTTTATATTGTGCCGCCCTTTTCCTCTAGTTGAAGAAAGCAGAGAGGGCCACCCGAACTACCAGTGTACAGTCTACCTTACTTTCTCCTGTTTTTTTTTCCCGCAAAAAAAGTGAATGATTTCGATCTCCAATCATGCGCACGAACCTTTGTCTCCGCACCTGCATATGTAGTTGATCTCCCAGTTCGGTGTATTATCATGGATCTCCCAATAATACTGCATTTGTCCCTACACTCGCATAATTGCATCGTGTTCTTAGTAAACGCATATACTCACTTCGTCTTGAATTACTTGTTGCACAAATCAATTTAAATGACCGTATGTAGAACTAAAAATATGTCTAGGTACATCCGTTTCTGCAACAAGAAATTCAGAACAAAGTGAGTATAATTATATATTGTCCTTCTCCGCCCCCCACACAAAAATTAAATAATATAATTGTATGTTTGTTTTCGACGGGTATGACTGTAGTTTTTTTTTTAAGTTATGACTGTAGTTTTTCTTGAAAGAAGATACCATTTAATCATTGAGGTGGATGGCTCCGTCTAAACATAGGCTTTACTAGCAAAAGGGCCCGTGCGTTGCAACGGGAAATACATTGTGAGAAGGTAAAGGAAAACATGAAAAGACAATTTCCTGCATCACGTACAACGATGTGACATCACATGTGCCATTGCTTACAATCTTGTCATCGGCTCATCAGTGGCCGAGCTTGAAAGAAAAGCTGGGCGGGCCGAGCGAAAGTAAAAACACAAATTTTTTGCATTACTCACTAATCCTTACCTTTTGTTCTCATTGAATTTCACCTTCTTTGTTTAATAAGCAAGTTACAAGCAAGACCATCTCATACTCTAAAAGGACTTTGGATTCCTGAATAAAAAATATTTTCCCATCTTCTATTTTTACGTATGAATGAATCGATAACAAAATGCATAATTTTCTCTCAGTTCGACTAATGGGTTAAAAAAAACACTTCTCATCTTTATTAGAAATTGCCCAATGGAGTCAGGAGGTGAACATGGAGCCCAGAGAGATAGGGGGCAGTATCACGGTGAGGTTCCGAATGATGGCATGAAGAAGTTCACTATAAAATGAAGCAAATTTGAGCATTATATCAACCACAAAAGAATCATGTCAACTGTCCAAACTACAGTCACGATCTGAACACATGAAAGTAGTGTAGCAATATCTTCTTTGTACAAAATATCTCAGAAAAGTATACGCCATCTTCTATCTACAAAAAACATCTGTTCTAAAAAACAGTAAAATATAGAGTGAATTCCACTTTTTACTCCTTAGTTATGCATTTTTGACACTAATTACCCTGTCGAATGAAAAAATCGTCAAGATTACCCCTTTTAAAAGCTTTGAAACCTTTTTTTTTATGCGTGTCTATTGGGCAAGGTGTAAGGTGTTGACCAGAGTTTAAAAATATCAAGACGAGGAGGAGGATTTGAACATATGGGTAAGAGAAATCTGAACATGAATATCGATTATGCCCTCAGATCTTTACGCATTTTACCGTGCCACGTCGGCGTAACATGCCGGTACTATCTAACAGAAACAAGCAAAGTGCTAAACTGGGGTAAAATTGTGTTCAAAATCTTCTAAATGAAATATTTGGTAGAAGTTGCACTAAATAGGGTAATATGTGTCACAAATGCAGAACTACAGAGTAAAAAGTGGAATTCACTCTAAAATATACATCATCTTCTAGTACAAATATCTTCTCCTCTGAACAATCACACCCAACAAATTTAGGACCAGTTGTGCTCTGGAAGTTTGTATATATATGTACAAATAGATTCAGAAGTTAAGAATGTAGTCAGAAATGTTAGCAACAACTTGAATAGTACACTTACCAACATCCACTAATTATCCTACAATTGAAATACAAAGAAAGGTCAACGAGAGAGAAGGTAGACCGGGAGATTAAGGAGCTCCAGGGGCGCGCGGGAGAGAGAGGTTACTTGGTCATAGGCGGCCGCACGACCAGTAACGGCGGCGAGCTTGGGCAGAGGCAGAGAGAACGTGTACCTTGCCTATTGGCACGCATAACAAATGAGTTAATGGTTACATTTACTGTCAGCAGAATGGTTATGAATAAAGATAGTCTGATGACATAGAAATGTAAGTAGGTTGTTTGAAAGTCCCGCTCCTACCAGATTCACACCATGACCATGCTCTGGAAGTCTCTCCGTTTAACCTCTTGGTATGACAAATCCTCTCAGCATAGGAAAGTGACCTAGTGGTAAATCTAAAACTGATGTGCTGGGATATTAACAACCACAGAGGAAAGCTCAGAGTCCAAATCGGTTATCCTTAATAAAACGGTTGCTGAAAGTAAATCATTATGTGCCATTTTTTGAATGAACCTGGAACAGTTCCCTTAATGAAAAGGTTCCGTGGACTTTCCATTGGGTTGTGATCCTCTTTTTCATACATTAGTTAGGAAACTGGAAATAACACTGAGATGGTTGGTAATGGGGATGGTGGTCATTTATCTAATTATCGGATTCGAAAACACTCGATCCAGGTGGGGCTCTAGCCCACCATTCATGATTCAGAAAAAGAAAACATCTTGATCAATTTTTGCAATACAATAAAATAGTTAAACGTCCCACATTCAGATTGTTGTATACAAACACAGTGCACCTACTTGTAAAATTGATCAATGGAAGAGTTGATCTAAGAAAGCTTCATATGAGGCAAGGCTGTGAAGGAATATACCTATATCAGCAGCCCGTTTTTTAGATGGTGTAGCTGGTAAGTCTGCAATGTAACTGGATCTACAGAGCTTCCCCAAATCACATGTTCGCCTAGACCAAAATAAAGCCTCCACCTGTCAAAATCACATGCCCAGTGATGATAACTTCCTAACGGCAAAACGTAAGGCAGTGAAAAGAAGTATCAATATACATACAATCGAATCAAGTACAAGAGCGCAGGCGTATGAGACTTCACATTAGTGGCGCTCGTAGCCCTCAAACACCTCGCTCATGACTGCTTCCCTTGGTCACCTCCATCTGCTTTTCACATTCAGATTTCAGACTATCAAAAATGGAGTGGAGGGGAGCAGATGTCACAGAAACAGAACTGCTAGAAGAGAATAATATTTCCCTGCCTCTCAGTATACATGCACATATACACAGGCAAGCAAACCGAACTACAAAATTGAAACAAAATCTGCAAAGTTTGCGAGGTATTAAATTTTGCCATGTTGCAATTCAGTGTTTACTCTGAAATATCTGAAGTAAATAAAAATTCAGAGTTGCAAACGTAGCTTCCAGAAGAATAATACCATTGAGGCAAAAGAACCCCACAAGAAAACATGCCCATAATTTGCATAATAGACAGTTCAACAACAGGAGATGAGATGAATGGCATACACCTTGTTCTTGGCAGTGCCGGCGTTGGGCAACTGGTCGACGAGCTCAATTGGGATGTTATGGCCGGTGACATGTGTGATAGCTGAAATCTAGACATGCTATTAGAACTTAAAAGAAACTCGAAATTTTTTGGGTTCATGCTGGAGTTCACAGCGCTTGTAGTGCAAATGAACCACTGCTTGCCACCAAAGCAGACAATGGCAGTGATCTCCCGTATGGATTACTCACTGAGAACCACGTCAATGCCAAGCTGCCGTGACCATAATGCAGCTCTCATTGCCTAAACTGAACCGAACCACACTCATCTTCGACTTACCCTTGCAGCTCCCTGCTACTTCAATTCAATCAGATTGCAACCTACACCTGCACAGAGTGAGACCGACCAGTCAAATACTCCACCTCCATAAATCTCTGCATGTAAATCTCAAACAAATTGACTCCATATACCAAACCCTGAGAACACATCAAATTTAAATCAAAACAAGACCCCAATCTGAACCCTCAAAAGTATAACCATACTCCCCTAAATCTGCAGGACAACTTCTCAAAATCATGAACTCATGTGCTAATAAAGGAAGTCCAATTTTATTTTTGAACAAACTGACAGAATGCTCGAAAGGAGACGTGCTATCAACAAAAGCTATCATCACAAGCTTTATTCCATTTAGGATATACTAAGTACTGTGAAATTAAAAAACAAAAATAGGCATCCCCATTTTTTCTATAGAGATCAGTAGCAGCAAACGATAGCAGCTAAGCAATGGAGCCCTGTCCTCTATCATTTTCCCTATGTCCTAAATTGCCAATCATCTTCTCCTGCACCGAACACCAGCCACTCCACATCTCCACCTGTTGTCTTACCCATAATGGTATAGTATCAGAATTTTGTTCAAAAAATGGACTTGTACAAATGCGAGAGATAGAGAGAAGACGGGGGTTGATTGCCCTATCTTGGTGCAGCAGAGGCGCCATCCGAGGTGAGGAGGTGCTGCTGGCTAGGGTTCCTTCCTGCCCTTGATGGCGGCGACCGTGGTGGATGGGGAAATCCCATGGTGTGCTCCATCTGCATCTACAACAGAGGATATAAAGAGAAGATGAGATGTAGGGGTGGCGGATCCCGGCCAAGAAGGAAGGAGGGACGAACCTGCAGCCGCCGGAGACACACCGGCGAAGCCCTGCACGAAACCCTAGCCACGGGGGTGGGGTTGCGAGCAGGCGGTAGACGCCGGGAGCGGAAAATCTGGCCGGAGAGGAGGGAGGCGCGGATGATAGGGAGCTCGGGGGCGTGCTGCGCGGCGTCGGAGCTCGCCGGTAGCGGCCGGCGTGGGTGGTGGCAGCAGCGAGGACTGCATGGGCGAGAGGGAGAGGAGGAGTGCCCGTGCGTGTGTTGTGTTCTTTTTTTTACAAATCTGCTCGGACCGCGCGTTCAATACTCCGAACGCCAGGATGTTTTGTGCAAACATGAAACGTTTTCTCAGATATCCACTTAAGTTAGGATTGCGGGTTGAATTCAGAAAAATGAACGGACTTTTCTGCAAAAATGCCGACGACGTACGACAGAAACCCAATTCTCTTTATTATTAGGTAAAGATAAAGATTCCTTACGGTCACTATATATTGCAGGTCACAAAAGCGCGTCGCTCCCCGACTCACGCGTCGCTCCCGAGCGAGCGGCCCGGGAGTAACCTAGCCACCGCCACCAGCAGGCCCTAAGCCAACGCCTCTCCTCGCCGCCGCCGCCGTCGGCACGCGCCGCGGCGGCGGCGGGCTCGCCCCCCTAAGGGTGGTGAGGATGCTAGCCACGCAGTCTCGTCTCGTGGCGGCGCGTCTTCTGTTGGGAGCCGTCGGCCTTCGTGCTGCTCGTCTGCAGGCGTCCCGGCGGTGCTCCGCTCCGGCGACAGCGGATCCGGGCAGCGCGGCCTCATCTCCGTGGCGTGGTGGCAGATCCGGAGCAGACGCGCGCGGGGCTCCTGCGCGGCTAAGCCTGGGAATAGTTTCACATCCAAACCAAAGCTAGTCCAGCCCATAGCACTATACGCCCAGGATTCAAACCAAACCGATCCAAACCAAATCAGCTAGAACCCAGACCAAACCAAATTGTATGCTTTTTCAACCCAACCCCATCCAGATTGTTTCTGATTTTTGGATTGAAACCACAAACTCGAACTATGGACAAAGCCCTTAACGTGAAAAGGGCATAAGCAGTCAACGACCAAGCCCAATCAGGGATAATAATTTCTAAAGTGATATGGGCAATCCAGACCAAGCTAAGAGCATCTACAGCCACAACCTGCAAATCTGGGCCCTCAAACATACAGCCCCGTCCGGCGCATCCGCGGAGACTGACCGGACACTTCTCAAATCCTATCGTCCACATCCGTGCATCTCATATTCGGTCTCTATATCCTTACTAAGCATGCAACGGGGAACTAAACAACGTAGATCATCAAACACACATAGAATCGGACATAGAAATGCACATTGCAGTCACCAAAAGATCACCAACGGATCTCCCAAAGATCGCCAAAGTTCACATAATTCATATAAACGACGGACAAGTTTAAACTAAATTACTAAAAACTTGAAATTAAAGACGGAGACGGTGGAGCTTCACCACTTCCTCACCGAGCCTTTGCCTTTTCGGTCGCCGGTGCACATATAGGCGTCTGCGACTGGTGGTGGATCTTGGTTGTTCGACGAGGAGGTGAAGCTGTCGCGGTCGCCGTTGTTGTCGTCGGAGTCGGAGAGGGCGATGAGCCCCTTCATCCGACGGACCGCCCTGTCCTGCTCCCGCTTCAACTTGGCGACCCGAGCCTTCTCCGCTGCTGCCTCTTTTGCCTCGCACTCCGACTGCTCAATAGCAAGCCATAGCACCTTGGCGTTGTTCCGCCGGAGGCGGCGAGCGTCCATCTCGCCGTCGTGAGGGACCGACGTGTTGGGGAACGTTGCAGAAAATTAAATTTTTTCCTACGGTTTCACCAAGATCCATCTATGAGTTCATCTAAGCAACGAGTCATGGGAGAGAGATTGCATCTACATACCACTTTGTAGATCACGTGCGGAAGCGTTCAAAAGAACGGGGTTGAAGTAGTCGTTCTCGTTGTGATCCTATCACCGGAGATCCTAGCGCCGAACGGACGGCACCTCCGCGTTCAACACACGTACGGTCAGCGTGACGTCTCCTCCATCTTGATCCAGCAAGGGGGAAGGAGAGGTTGATGATGATCCAGCAGCACGACGACGTCGTGGTGGATGCAGCAGAACTACGGCAGGGCTTCACCAAGCTGCTGCGGGAGGAGGACGAGGTGTAGCAGGGGGAGGGAGGCGCCAAGACTTGGGTGCGGCTGCCCTCCCTCCCCCCTCCTTTATATAGGCCCCCAGGGGGGGCGCCGGCCCTGGGAGATCAATCTCCCAAGGGGGGGCGGCGGCCAAGGGGGGTGGAGTGCCCTCAAAGGCAAGTGGTGCGCCCCCTACCTAGGGTTTCCATCCCTATGCGCAGGGGGGCCTAAGGGGGGCGCACCAGCCCACTAGGGGCTTGTTTCCCTCCCACTTAAGCCCACGGGGCCCTCCGGGATAGGTCGCCCCACCCGGTGGACCCCCGGGACCCTTCCGGTGGTCCTGGTACAATACCGGGTGACCCCAAAACTTTCCCAATGGCCGAAACAACACTTCCTATATAGTTTTCTTTACCTCCGGACCATTCCGGAACTCCTCGTGACGTCCGGGATCTCATCCGGGACTCCGAACGACATTCGGTTTGCTGCATACTCATATTCATACAACCCTAGCGTCACCGAACCTTAAGTGTGTAGACCCTACAGGTTCGGGAGACATGCAGAAATGACCGAGACGGCTCTCCGGTCAATAACCAACAGCGGGATCTGGATACACATGTTGGTTCCCACATACTCCTCAATGATCTCATCGGATGAACCACGATGTCGAGGGTTCAAGCAACCCTGTATACCATTCCCTTTGTCAGACGGTATGTTACTTGCCCGAGACTCGATCGTCGGTATCCCAATACCTCGTTCAGTCTCGTTACCGGCAAGTCACTTTACTCGTACCGTAATGCATGATCCCGTGACCAGACACTTGGTCACTTTGAGCTCATTATGATGATGCACTACCGAGTGGGCCCAGTGATACCTCTCCGTTATCCAGAGTGACAAATTCTAGTCTCGATCCGTGTCAACCCAACAGACACTTTCGGAGATACCTGTAGTGCACCTTTATAGTCACCCAGTTACGTTGTGACGTTTGGTACACCCAAAGCACTCCACCGGTATCCGGGAGTTACACGATCTCATGGTCTAAGGAAAAGATACTTGACATTGGAAAAGCTCTAGCAAAACGAACTACACGATCTTGTGCTATGCTTAGGATTGGGTCTTGTCCATCACGTCATTCTCCTAATGACGTGATCCCGTTGTCAATGACATCTAATGTCCATAGTCAGGAAACCATGACTATCTGTTGACCAACGAGCTAGTCAACTAGAGGCTTACTAGGGACGTATTGTGGTCTATGTATTCACACGTGTATTACGATTTTCGGATAATACAATTATAGCATGAATAATAGACAATTATCATGAACAAGGAAATATAATAATAATCCTTTTATTATTGCCTCTAGGGCATATTTCCAACAGTCTCCCACTTGCACTAGAGTCAATAATCTAGTTACATTGTGGTGAATCAAACACCCATAGAGTTCTGGTGCTGATCATGTTTTGCTCGCGGAAGAGGTTTAGTCAATGGATCTGCGACATTCAGATCCGTATGCACTTTGCAAATTTCTATGTCTCCATCTTGAACATTTTCACGGATGGAGTTGAAACGACGCTTGATGTGCCTGGTCTTCTTGTGAAACCTGGGCTCCTTGGCAAGGGCAATAGCTCCAGTGTTGTCACAGAAGAGTTTGATCATCCCCGACGCATTGGGTATGACTCCTAGGTCGGTGATGAACTCCTTCACCCATATTGCTTCATGCGCTGCCTCCGAGGCTGCCATGTACTCCGCTTCACATGTAGATCTCGCCACGACGCTCTGCTTGCAGCTGCACCAGCTTACTGCTCCACCATTGAACATATACACATATCCGGTTTGTGACTTAGAGTCATCCAGATCTGTGTCGAAGCTAGCGTCGACGTAACCCTTTACGACGAGCTCTTCGTCACCTCCATAAACGAGAAACATGTCCTTTGTCCTTTTCAGGTACTTCAGGATATTCTTGACCGCTGTCCAGTGTTCTTGCCGGGATTACTTTGGTACCTTCCTACCAAACTCACGGCAAGGTTTACATCAGGTCTGGTACACAGCATGGCATACATAATATATCCTATGGCTGAGGCATAGGGGATGACGCTCATCTCTTCTTTATCTTTTGCCGTGGTCGGGCATTGAGCCGAGCTCAATCTCACACCTTGGAGAACAGGCAAGAACCCTTTCTTGGACTGATCCATTTTGAACTTCTTCAAATCTTATCAAGGTATGTGCTTTGTGAAAGACCTATGAGGCGTCTCGATCTATCCCTATAGATCTTGATGCCTAATATATATGCAGCTTCTCCAAGGTCCTTCATTGAAAAACACTTATTCAAGTAGGCCTTAATGATGTCCAAGAATTCTATATCATTTCCCATCAAAAGTATGTCATCTACATATAATATGAGAAATGCTACAGAGCTCCCAATCACTTTCTTGTAAACGCAGGCTTCTCCATAAGTCTGCATAAACCCAAACGCTTTGATCATCTCATCAAAGCGAATGTTCCAACTCCGAGATGCTTGCACCAGCCCATAAATGGATCACTAGAGCTTGCATACTTTGTTAGCATTCTTAGGATCGACAAAACCCTCCGGCTGCATCATATACAGTTCTTCCTTAAGATGCCCGTTAAGGAATACCGTTTTGACGTCCATCTGCCATATCTCATAATCATAGTATGCGGCAATCGCTAACATGATTCAGACGGACTTAAGCTTTGCTAAGGGAGAGAAAGTCTCATCGTAGTCAATCCCTTGAACTTGCCGATAACCCTTAGCGACAAGTCGAGCTTTATAGATGGTTACATTACCATCCGCGTCCGTCTTCTTCTTAAAGATCCATTTGTTTTCTATCGCTCGCCGATCATCGGGCAAGTCAGTCAAAGTCCATACTTTGTTTTCATACATGGATTCTATCTCGGATTTCATGGCTTCTAGCCGTTTGTTGGAATCTGGGCCCGCCATCACTTCTTCATAGTTCGAAGGTTCACCGTTGTCTAACAACATGATTTCGAGGACAGGGTTGCCATACCACTCTGGTGTGGAACGTGTCCTTGTGGACCTACAAAGTTCAGAAGCAACTTGATCAGAAGTACCTTGATCATCATCATTAATTTCCTCTCCATTCGCTGTAGGCACCACAGGAACGTTTTCCTGAGCTGCACTACTTTCCGGTTCAAGAGGTAGTACTTCATCGAGTTCTACTTTCCTCCCACTTACTCCTTTCGAGAGAAACTCTTTTTCCAGAAAGGATCCGTTCTTGGCAACAAAGATCTTGCCCTCGGATCTTAAGTAGAAGGTATACCCAATGGTTTCCTTAGGGTATCCTATGAAGACGCATTTTTCCGACTTGGGTTCGAGCTTTTCAGGTTGAAGTTTCTTGACATAAGCATCGCATCCCCAAACTTTCAAAAACGACAGCTTAGGTTTCTTGCCAAACCATAATTCATACGGTGTCGTCTCAAGGGATTTAGACGGTGCCCTATTTAAAGTGAATGTAGCTATCTCTAGAGCGTATCCCCAAAATGATAGCGGTAAATTGGTAAGAGACATCATAGATCGCACCATATCCAATAGAGTGCGATTACGACGTTCGGACACACCGTTACGCTGAGGTGTTCCAGGCGGCGTGAGTTGTGAAACGATTCCACATTTTCTTAAGTGTGTACCAAATTCGTGACTTAAATATTCTCCTCCACGATCCGATCATAAGAACTTTATCCTTCAGTCACGTTGATTCTCTACTTCATTCTGAAATTCCTTGAACTTTTCAAAGGTCTCAGACTTGTGTTTCATCAAGTAGACATACCCATATCTACTCAAGTCATCACTGAGAGTGAGAACATAATGATATCCTCCGCGAGCCTCAACGCTCATTGGACCGCACACATCAGTATGATTTCCAATAAGTTGGTTGCTCGCTCCATTGTTCCGGAGAACGGAGTCTTGGTCATTTTGCCCATGAGGCATGGTTCGCATGTGTCAAATGATTCATAATCGAGAGACTCTAAAAGTCCATCAGCATGGAGCTTCTTCATGCGCTTGACACCAATGTGACCAAGGCGGCAATGCCACAAGTATGTGGGACTATCGTTATCAACTTTACATCTTTTGGTATTCACGCTATGAATATGTGTAACATTACGTTCGAGATTCATTAAGAATAAACCATTGACCATCGGGGCATGACCATAAAACATATCTCTCATATAAATAGAACAACCATTATTCTCGGATTTAAATGAGTAGCCATCTCGTATCAAACGATATCCAGATACAATGTTCATGCTCAAACTTGGCACTAAATAACAATCATTGAGGTTTAAAACTAATCCCGTAGGTAAATGTAGAGGTAGCGTGCCGACGGCGATCACATCGACCTTGGAACCATTCCCGACGGGCATCGTCACCTCGTCCTTCGCCAGTCTCCGCTTATTCCGCAGCTCCTGCTGTGAGATACAAATGTGAGCAACGACACCGGCATCAAATACCCAGGAGTTACTACGAGTACTGGTAAGGTACACATCAATTACATGTATATCAAATATACCTTTAGTGTTGCCGGCCTTCTTATCCGCTAAGTATTTGGGGCAGTTCCGCTTCCAGTGACCCTTCCCCTTGCAATAAAAGCACTCAGTCTTAGGCTTGGGTCCATTCTTTGACTTCTTCCTGGCAGCTGGCTTACCGGGCGCGGCAACATCTTTGCCGTCCTTCTTGAAGTTCTTCTTACCCTTGCCCTTCTTGAACTTAGTGGTCTTATTGACCATCAACACTTGATGTTCTTTCTTGATTTCAACCTCTGCTGACTTCAGCATTGAGAATACTTCAGGAATGGTCTTCACCATCCCCTGCATATTGCAGTTCAACACAAAGCTCTTGTAGCTTGGTGGGAGCGACTGAAGGATTCTGTCAATGACCGCCTCGTCCGGGAGGTTGATCTCCAGCTGGGACAGGCGGTTGTGCAACCCAGACATTTTGAGTATGTGCTCACTAACAGAACTGTTTTCCTCCATCTTACAACTATACAACTTGTCAGAGAATTCATATCTCTCGACCCGGGCATGAGCTTGGAAAACCATTTTCAGCTCCTCGAACATCTCATATGCTCCGTGCTTCTCAAAACGCTTTTGGAGCCCTGGTTCTAAGCTGTAAAGCATGCCGCACTGAACGAGGGAGTAATCATCAACACGTGATTGCCAAGCATTTATAATGTCTTGGTTCTCTGGGATGGGTGCTTCACCTAGCGGTGCTTCTAGGACATAATCTTTCTTGGCTGCTATGAGGATGATCCTCAGGTTCCGGACCCAGTCCGAATAGTTGCTGCCATCATCTTTCAGCTTGGTTTTCTCTAGGAACGCGTTGAAGTTCATGTTGACATGAGCGTTGGCCATTTGATCTACAAGACATATTTTGCAAAAGTTTTAGACTAAGTAAATGATAATTAAGTTCATCTAATCAAATTATTTAATGAACTCCCACTCAGATTAGACATCCCTCTAGTCATCTAAGTGTTACACGATCCAAGTCGACTAGGCCATGTCCGATCATCACGTGAGACGGACTAGTCATCATTGGTGAACATCTCCATGTTGATCGTATCTTCCATACGACTCATGTTCGACCTTTCGGTCTCTGTGTTTCGAGGCCATGTATGTACATGCTAGGCTCGTCAAGTTAACCCTAAGTGTTCTGCATGTGTAAATCTGTCTTACACCCGTTGTATGTGAACGTAAGGATCTATCACACCCGATCATCACGTGTTGCTTCGACACGACGAACTTTAGCAACGGTGCACAATTAGGGGGAACACTTTCTTGAAATTATTATAAGGGATCATCTTATTTACTACCGCCGTTCTAAGTAACAAGATGCATAAAACATAATAAACATCACATGCAATTATATAGTAGTGACATGATATGGCCAATATCATATAGCTCCTTCGATCTCCATCTTTGGGGCTCCATGATCATCTTCGTCACCGGCATGACACCATGATCTCCATCATCATGATCTCCATCATTGTGTCTTCATGAAGTTGTCACGCCAACGACTACTTCTACTTCTATGGCTAACGCGTTTAGCAATAAAGTAAAGTAATTTACATGGCGTTCTTCAATAACACGCAGGTCATACAAAAAATAAAGACAACTCCTATGGCTCCTGCTGGTTGTCATACTCATCGACATGCAAGTCGTGATTCCTATTACAAGAACATGATCTCATACATCACAATATATCATTCATCATTCATCACAACTTCTGGCCATATCACATCACATGACAATTGCTGCAAAAAACAAGTTAGACGTCCTCTAATTGTTGTTGCATCTTTTACGTGGCTGCAATTGGGTTCTAGCAAGAACATTTTCTTACCTACGAATAACCACAACGTGATTTTGTCAACTTCTATTTATCCTTCATAAGAACCCTTTTCATCTAATCCGCTCCAACTAAAGTAGGAGAGACATACACCCGCTAGCCACCTTATGCAACTAGTGCATGTCAGTCGGTGGAACCAGTCTCACGTAAGCGTACGTGTAAGGTCGGTCCAGGCCGCTTCATCCCACAATACCGCTGAAGCAAGCAAAGACTAGTAGCGGCAAGCAAGTTGACAAGATCTACGCCCACAACAAAATCGTGTTCTACTCGTGCAATAGAGAACTGCGCATAGACCTAGCTCATGATGCCACTGTTGGGGAACATTGCAGAAAATTAAAAATTTTCCTACGGTTTCACCAAGATCCATCTATGAGTTCATCTAAGCAACGAGTCATGAGAGAGAGATTGCATCTACAGACCACTTTGTAGATCGCGTGCGGAAGCGTTCAAAAGAACGGGGTTGAAGTAGTCGTTCTCGTCGTGATCCTATCACCGGAGATCCTAGCGCTGAACAGACGGCACCTCCGCGTTCAACACAAGTACGGTCAGCGTGACGTCTCCTCCATCTTGATCCAGCAAGGGGGAAGGAGAGGTTGATGATGATCCAGCAGCATGACGGCGTGGTGGTGGATGCAGCAGAACTCCGGCAGGGCTTCGCCAAGCTGCTGCGGGAGGAGGACGAGGTGTAGCAGGGGGAGGGAGGCGCCAAGACTTGGGTGCGGCTGCCCTCCCTCCCCCCTCCTTTATATAGGCCCCCAGGGGGGGCGCCGGCCCTGGGAGATCAATCTCCCAAGGGGGGGCGGCGGCCAAGGGGGGTGGAGTGCCCCCCAAGGCAAGTGGTGCGCCCCCCACCTAGGGTTTCCAACCCTAGGCGCAGGGGGGCCCAAGGGGGGCGCACCAGCCCACTAGGGGCTGGTTCCCCTCCCACTTCATCCCACGGGGCCCTCCGGGATAGGTGGCTCCACCCGGTGGACCCCTGGGACCCTTCCGGTGGTTCCGGTACAATACCGGGTGACCCCGAAACTTCCCCGATGGCCGAAACATCACTTCCTATATAGTTTTCTTTACCTCCGGACCATTCCGGAACTCCTTGTGACGTTCGGGATCTCATCCGGGACTCCGAACAACATTCGGTTTGCTGCATACTCATATTCATACAACCCTAGCGTCACCGAACCTTAAGTGTGTAGACCCTACGGGTTCGGGAGACATGCAGACATGACCAAGACGGCTCTCCGGTCAATAACCAACAGCAGGATCTGGATACCCATGTTGGTTCCCACATACTCCTCGATGATCTCATTGGATGAACCACGATGTCGAGGGTTCAAGCAACCCCGTATACTATTCCCTGTGTCAGACGGTATGTTACTTGCCCGAGACTCGATCGTCGGTATCCCAATACCTCGTTCAGTCTCGTTACCGGCAAGTCACTTTACTCGTACCGTAATGCATGATCCCGTGACCAGACACTTGGTCACTTTGAGCTCATTATGATGATGCACTACCGAGTGGGCCCAGTGATACCTCTCCGTTATCCGGAGTGACAAATCCCAGTCTCGATCCGTGTCAACCCAACAGACACTTTCGGAGATACCTGTAGTGCACCTTTATAGTCACCCAGTTACGTTGTGATGTTTGGTACACCCAAAGCACTCCTACGGTATCCGGGAGTTACACGATCTCATGGTCTAAGGAAAAGATACTTGACATTGGAAAAGCTCTAGCAAAACGAACTACACGATCTTGTGCTATGCTTAGGATTGGGTCTTGTCCATCACGTCATTCTCCTAATGACGTGATCCCATTGTCAATGACATCTAGTGTCCCTAGTCAGGAAACCATGACTATCTGTTGACCAATTGTGGTCTATGTATTCACACGTGTATTATGATTTCCGGATAATACATTTATAGCATGAATAAAAGACAATTATCATGAACAAGGAAATATAATAATAATCCTTTTATTATTGCCTCTAGGGCATATTTCCAACATGACGGTGGACCCATCCGAGGACCCGTGCGTCCTCGTCGGGCTCCGCCTGCATCTTGCACCGGCGGCGCACAGACTTCGCTGCATTGTCCCTCTCCCATGCATGCTGCGCGCGCCTCCAGTTTCGGAGTGCGCGTGCAGGCCGACAGCGCGGGCACTAGCATCCACCGCCGCCCGCGTGGAGGAGTGGCCGGCGGGGGAAGGAGACGGTGCGAGGGCGATGCAGACTACGTGTCCTAGCTTCGTTGCATGCGGGCCAGGAGGGTCCAACTCCGGTGTCCGCGTTGCATTGGCGTGGGAGCTGCGATGATGCTCCAGATCCGGAGCTTCCGTATGTGTCCACCTTGGACCACTCCAACGCAATGCGGAGGGCCATCTCCTCCTCGTAGTCGAGCTCGGAGCAGGGGTCGCTGTAGGAGTTGGACATCGGAGTTGATGAGAATGGAATTAGAGAGGAAGAGGAGAGGATGAAGAAAGAGAGAGTGAGTTAGGATTCGAAGTGAGGCGCCAGAATTAGGGTTTTTGTGAGACAGTTGTGGGATCGATGGTGGGTCGGGCCAGTCAGGCAGACGCACGCGGGCGTTTCAGGGCCGCCCCATATCTGCCCTATATTTGGGCTAGATATGAGGGGTGCCGGTCGGCCCGGGCTTCTGTTTGCGATTTGAGAGGTCTGATTGATCGGGTTTTTTTACCAGTCAGTGACCGACGACCTGTCAGGGCGTTCGTGACGGGTAGCACGTCTACCTACAGAAGCGAGAGGTCGTGGGTGAGAGAGAGGGCCCACCCACCTGCCACAAAAGCTTAGTGTCAGCCAGACGCCCCGGACGTCGACGCAGCCAGGAGGGCCAAAGAGTAGGGAGAGTGGAGGAGGAAGGATGGGGTACAGCCAGCGACAACGGCACCTAACCTGGGGCGGATGGAATGGCTGGTCTCGTATAGATGTAGAGTCGAATTGGTCGCTTGATCCAGGTTTTGTCTATGGATTGAAACAGGCCACGACCGTTTGATCTCTGTCCAGACCAAACTAAGCCAATCTAGTATAATTGCTACAGCCAACACTAGAACAAATTACCACAGGTGCTCAGCCCATTTAATCCAACCCAAAGCAAACCGATGGGAAAACCGAACTGAAACTTTAGTTTGAGTCCAAACCATTCCCAGGTTTATGCGTGGCGGCTTGGACGGCAGGACGGCGGTCCTGTGGTGCTCTCGGTTGTGGCCGTCGTGTCCATGCGAGCGGCACGACTGCTGGCGGTGGTGGAGGGAGGCTCGTCCCAGCCGGCTATTTGGCGCGTCGATGCGTCCTGGAGGCTCCTTTGCAGCGATTCTCCGGCCTGGTGCCGTGGCGGTGCTGGCTGCTGCTTCGGCTGTGGTGGGCTGCGGATTTGGCAATTTCGTCCGGCGAAATGGGGTGGGGTGGCGGCCCTCCCTCCCTGCACTACAAAAAAAATACACTTCCGTGATGATACGTATTTGTCACAGTAGGTCACGTTTTTTGTCATGCATGTACATCCATGACAAATTTATGACAGAATCAAGATAGTCATACCTGTGCTGTCGTAGAAATATTCCATGACATTACCAAAATTATCATCACGAAAGTGTCCACTTCCATGACGATAAATCGCGCGTCACAAAAGTGCTTTCGTCAAGGGTGACCGACACGTGACATCCACCGTAATGGAACGCCATTAAGCTATCGGGTCGGGTTTTGGATCCGATAACCCGTTAACAGCCCGGACCAATGGGGATTTTCCATGTGTAAAATCATCATTGGCTGGAGGAAACACGTGTCGGCTCACCGTTGGGACAGATGTCATCCACTCATTGGACGGAAGACGCCTATGGTACGTCGACATGTGGCACGGCCCAACAGAGGCCCATTCTTCTGAAAAGGCCGGCCCAGTAAAAATTAGCAGGCCAGCCCATATAAGGCCTACTTGTGTCAGGTCCATTTAAGCCCACGGCCCATACGAGATGAGCCAATTCGGCCCGTCAACGGCCCGTTAAAAATTTGACACCATTGCAGCCCATCGTCAGTTCGAGCCCATTAACAGCCCGCTATATATCTGGGCTCAATATCGGCCCGATGAGATTTCAGCCTGTTAACGGCCCGTTTAATGGAGGGGCCAATTTTCAGGATGTACATCTTTCGGCCTTTTAGCGACCCATTTAAATGTTGGGCTAGTTTCCGGCCAGGTGTGTCTTTCAACCTGTTGACGGCCCATAAATCTGATGGGCCATTTGTTGTCGGACCTGAGTTTCGGCCTTTTAGTGGCCCATTTAAGTGTTGGGCCAATTTTCTGGCCCGGTGTCACTTTCAGCCTGTTGACGGCCCATAAATCAGTTGGGCCATTTTTAGTCGGACCTGAGTTTTGGCCTTTTAGCGACCCATTTAAGTGTTGGGCCACTTCCCGGCCCTGTGTGACTTTCGTCCTGTTAACGGACCATAAATGAGTTGGGCCATTTGTAGTCGGACCTTAGTTTTGGCCCTTTAACGGCCCATGCCCTTCGTGGTCCAATACCAGCCCGGTTTCTCTTTCGGCCTGCTAAAGGCCCACAACACAGTTGGGCCATTTACAATACGACCTGACTTTCGGCCTCTTAGCGGCTCATGGTATTCATGGTCTAGTACAAGCCCGCTGTCGCTTTCGGCCTGCTAAAGGCCTACAGTATAGTTGGGCCATATGTAGCCCAAACTTAGTAACGGCCTGTTAACGACCCGTGAAATAAACTGGGGCCAGCTGTTGCCCGCTTCTATGTCGGCCTGTTAATGACCAGGGAGGTAAGAGGGCCGACCATTAACTTTCGGCCTAGTAACGACCCATTAACTTAATGGGCCCACTAAAGTTCGTACATGTCTTTAGGCCAAATTAGATAATTTGAGCCCATTACGACGAGCAATTATGCACATGACCAAAACCGATCACGCAAAGGTACGATATACAGGGAATAACGTTGCACATCCAGCATATATTACAGGAAATTACATCCACTGGGCAATCAAAGATTGATGCCAGTGCAAATAAATGAGCAGAACCTAACCATCTACAACGTCACAATCTACAACCTCAGCACAGATGACACCCATAAGCATGTGGACAAGTTCTCTCTGCTTTGCTACACTTTCTCTGAAAACATTGATCAGTTGTTGTGTCGCACGACTCTGCACCTCTGATTCATCCACCATTTCCATCATTGCTTCAGCCATTAATTGGTTCACAAACATACATTTATTCCGTTGCATTCGAGACAGAGGATACTGAATAGATTCAGATGGCGATTTTGGCAGGCTTGTATTATTGATAGTGGAGAGTGTCTCGACCACTACATCATAACATAAATTAGGACGGGAACCAAACAGATTAATCATGAGTTATTGCCATATTACCTGGCCTAGATTTACTGGAAAGAAACAATGGGGTTACCTTGTTGTTTTCAGAGTTTGTCTTCTTATCTTCAGCAGCTTGCACAAAATTAACACACTAGCATTGATATCATTGGCCAAGTCAGATAATAGGAAAGCAACATTGACATAACGAACGTTTGGGCAAGTAGCCTACACCAAATTAACACAATATGGCACAACTATCATCAGCCAGGTAAGGTAGTACGAAAGCAACATTGACACAATGAATGAATGGGCAACCAGAGAAGCACTACAATTCAGTAATGTGTGTGATATGAGATAGTACATTCATGCAGCTCAGTATGCCAAACTACCAGGCAGTTTTCCTTACAAAAATCAACATTGGCGCCTTTAACATTTTGCTACAACTAATTTTAGATCAGATAAAGGTTAGATTCACGCCGATTAACAAAATACATGTTGATGTAAAAATATAGTGATATACAACAGGTACTTACATCAGCAATGGAGCACAGAGAATTCCCGCAAGATATTTTCCTCGAATACGATCCCAATGGAGGAAGTCTTCTCTCGTTTAACCTTATTTTCTAAAAGAGAGATAAGTAAGAAACATGTAGAAAATATGATCAGAATGCTATAAAATTTCATGATGCGAGGATATGCACACGCTTCTTAGAATGGAGTTGACATTCTTTTGCTGGACTGGTTCTTTGGCCACTGGAATCTGCTTATTATCAGTGGGAGTTGGGTTTCTCTGTGCTGGAGCAGTATCTATGAAAAATGGAGTTGGTTTATTATCTCCTGGCGTTTGGATCTTTTGCAAAGACCTGGTTTGTAACCCTTCAGATTCTAACAGAGTCGTCTTCCCCTTGCATGCCTTATATAGAAGAATGGTGATTCAGTTATAAAACATGCTACAACAGAGATGGAATAGGTACTGAAGAATAGAAAGGCATGACATATTGACATGTATTTGTTGGGGAACGTTGCAGAAAACAAAAAATTTCCTACGGTTTCACCAAGATCAATCTATGAGTTCATCTAGCAACGAGAGAGAGGAGTGCATCTACATACCCTTGTAGATCGAGCGGAAGCGTTCAAGAGAACGGGGTTGAGGGAGTCGTACTCGTCGTGATCCAAATCACCGGAGGTCCTAGCGCCGAACGGACGGCACCTCCGCGTTCAACACACGTACGGTCAGCGAGACGTCTCCTCCTTCTTGATCCAGCAAGGGGGAAGGAGAGGTTGATGAAGATCCAGCAGCACGACGGTGTGGTGGTGGATGCAGCAGGGATCCCGGCAGGGCTTCGCCAAGCGTCTGCGGGAGGGAGAGGTGTAGCAAGGGGGAAGGGAGGCGCCAAGTGCAAGGGTGCGGCTGTCCTCCCTCCCCCCTCTTTATATGGGGACCCTAAGGGGGGGCGCTGGCCCTAGGAGATGGGATCTCCTAGGGGGGGCGGCGGCCAGGGGGTTGGCTTGCCCCCCAAGCCAGGTGGAGGCGCCCCTACCCTAGGGTTTCCCAACCCTAGGCGCAGGCGGGGCCCAAGGGGGGGTGCACCAGCCCACCAGGGGCTGGTTCCCCTCCCACTTCAGCCCATGGGGCCCTCCGGGATAGGTGGCCCCACCCGATGGACCCCCGGGACCCTTCTGGTGGTCCCGGTACAATACTGGTGACCCTCGAAACTTTCCCGATGGCCGAAACCTGACTTCCTATATATAATTATTTACCTCTGGACCATTCCGGAATTCCTCGTGACATTCGGGATCTCATCCGGGACTCCGAAAAAATTTCGGTTTACTGCATACTGATATCTCTACAACCCTAGCGTCACCGAACCTTAAGTGTGTAGACCCTACGGGTTCGGGAGACATGCAGACATGACCGAGACACCTCTCCGGTCAATAACCAATAGCGGGATATCGATACCCATGTTGTCTCCCACATGCTCCTCGATGATCTCACCGGATGAACCATGATGTCGAGGATTTAAGCAACCCCGTATACAATTCCCTTTGTCAATCGGTACGTTACTTGCCCGAGACTCGATCGTCGGTATCCCAATACCTCGTTTAATCTCGTTACCGGCAAGTCACTTTACTCGTACCGTAATGCATGATCTCGTGACCAGACACTTGGTCACATTGAGCTCATTATGATGATGCACTATCGAGTGGGCCCAGAGATACCTCTCCGTCATACGGAGTGACAAATCCCAGTCTCGATTCGTGCCAACCCAACAGGCACTTTCGGAGATACCCGTAGTGCACCTTTATAGTCACCCAGTTACGCTGTGATGTTTGGCACACCCAAAGCACTCCTACGGTATCCGGGATTTGCACAATCTCATGGTCTAAGGAAATGATACTTGACATTTGGAAAGCTCTAGCAAAACGAACTACACGATCTTTGAGCTATGCTTAGGATTGGGTCTTGTCCATCACAGCATTCTCCGAATGATGTGATCCCGTTATCAATGACATCCAATGCCCATAGTCGGGAAACCTTGACTATCTCTTGATCAACGAGCTAGTCAACTAGAGGCTCACTAGGGACACGTTGTGTTCTATGTATTCACACGTGTATTACGATTTGCGAATAACACAATTATAGCATAAATAATAGACTATTACCATGAACAAAGAAATATAATAATAACCATTTTATTATTGCCTCTAGGGCATATTTCCAACAGTCTCCCACTTGCACTAGAGTCAATCATCTAGTTACATTGTGATGAATCGAACACCCATGGAATTTTGGTGTTGATCATGTTTTGCCCTAGGGAGAGGTTTAGTCAACGGATCTGCTACATTCAGGTCCGTGTGTACTTTACAAATATCTATGTCTCCATCTGGAACATTTTCATGTATGGAGTTGAAGCGACGCTTGATGTGCCTGGTCTTCTTGTGAAACCTGGGCTCCTTGGCAAGTGCAATAGCTCCAGTGTTGTCATAGAAGAGTTTGATCGGCCCCGACGCATTGGGTATGAATCCTAGGTCGGTGATGAACTCCTTCACCTAGATTGCTTCATGCGCTGCCTCCGAGGCTGCCATGTACTTTGCTTCACATGTAGATCCCGCCACGACGCTTTGCTTGCAACTGCACCAGCTTACTGCCCCGCCATTCAAAATATACACGTATCCGGTTTGTGACTTAGAGTCATCCAGATCCGTGTCGAAGCTAGCGTCGACGTAACCCTTTACGACGAGATCTTCGTCACCTCCATAGACGAGAAACATATCCTTAGTCCTTTTTAGGTACTTTAGGATGTTCTTGACCGCTTTCCAGTGTTCCTTGCCAGGATTACTTTGGTACCTTCCTACCAAACTTACGACAAGGTTTACATCATGTCTGGTACACAGCATGGCATACATAATAGACCCTATGGCTGAGGCATAGGGGATGACACTCATCTCTTCTTTATCTTCTGCCATGGTCGGGCATTGAGCCGAGCTCAATCTCACACCTTGCAATATAGGCAAGAACCCTTTCTTGGACTGATACATATTGAACTTCTTCAATATCTTATCAAGGTATGTGCTTTGTGAAAGACCTATGAGGCATCTCGATCTATCCCTATAGATCTTGATGCCTAATATGTAAGCAGCTTCTCCAAGGTCCTTCATTGAAAAACACTTATTCAAGTAGGCCTTAATGTTGTCCAAGAGTTCTATATCATTTCCCATCAAAAGAATGTCATCTACATATAATATGGGAAATGCTACAGCGCTCACACTCACTTTCTTGTAAACGCAGGCTTCTCCATAAGTCTGCATAAACCCAAACGCTTTGACCATCTCATCAAAGCGAATGTTCCAACTCCGACATGCTTGCACCAGCCCATAAATGGCTCACTGGGGTAGCAACCAAACAAGCGTGCATGAAATTCAGCCACAACCAAACAAGCGTGCATGAAATCCAGCCACAACCCCAGGCCACGCAAAATATGCTCACGACGCAAGCCAAACGGGCCTTATATCTCCCTGGTTCACACATACACATGTCTCGCTCGCGCTATACATATAGACCCATCCAACACTCTCCGCCCTTGTTCTCTCTCCTGTTACACGCACCCCCTTAAGTACCATAATCCCTCACTCCATCATAGGCTCTGTTTGGTTCCATGGGTTAGAGTTAGTTTGGGTTAGTTTGGAGTCAACTAACCCAAAAAGATTCAAACAGGAGGGTTAGTTTAGGTTAGATGCATCTAACCCATCCAAAAAAACTAACCCATCCAAGAGGTGCTTATTTGGGTTAGTTATTCTCGGGACCACTAATAAACACTTTTTTCTCTCGCTCTCCCCGCAGCAGATCCCTCCCCACTTCCTCGAAGCTTCTCGTCCTCTCCCTCCCTCCCTCCCTCTCGAACCGCCTGTGAAGGTGCCTCGCTGTATCCGCGCTCCATCTAACCCTGCCATCCAAACACCTCTTTACTTAGAGTTAGTTTAGGGTTAGAATCTAACTCTAACCTCTAACTGAGTTAGAGTATCTAAACAGGGCCATAGGCGCAAGCACCCCCATCCTAAGTATGATTATCTCTTACTAGCCATCAGGAACACATGTATTGTCTCCTTCCATCCATACGTCTATATCGATATCTCTCGGGGCATCTTCTATCGCGCACACACCTTGTCACTCGATCTCCCACCCATGTAGTCCCAACATGATCTCTAGGGGATCTCTCTATGACAAACATACACTCTCTCCTCCCCATGTCTGCATTTTCTCCGTACGTCTCTCTCGACCTCTCTCCCTTGTTTGTCACACCCCTCTTGGCCACGTGCTAGGGGTCTTCCTCTCTCGGTTCCAAACAATCACACACTATCTCCTCACCTTGCCTCCGTTGTCGAAGATGCATGTGTGATATGTTTGCATAAGACACGCACGCTTTTTCTCCACTTTTATCGTGTGTTGTCCATGTCTCTTTCACACACGCACACACACTTTTTTCACTCTCTCTCTCTCCCTCTCTCTCGTTAGGGACTCTGTCACGTCCATAAGCATATGGATGTTTTGAAAAGTCAAACCTCAAAAAAGTTTGACTAGGTATATGTGGAGAAAAACATTTACATCTGGAACGATCATTAGATTCATCACACCATGTACTTACTTCATACTATCATTTATCTTTGGTATTGCCGCTATAAGTAATTTCTTTATAAACTTGGTCAAAGTTTGAAAAGTTTGACTTAAAAAATGTTGTAACTACATTATCGAACGGAGGGAGTAGCTCTTTCTATCTCTCTCTGCTATCTCTCATGGGCCTCCCCTCTCACTCGAACTCTCTGTACCGACGGATTATACGCTCACTGCGTTAGCGTATAGCTCTGTATATTGTTTAGTTGACCGGGCAACTAATCCACATGCTGCATTGTCAGCTCGTGTTCTGTATCTTGGTGTGCTGGCCCATGTGGCAGTGGGTGAAAATAAGTAAACTAGAGGCCCATCTGACACGCGGTGAAGGAAACAAAGTTGAAACCACTCGGGGTAGCACCCCGCACGCTAGTAAATTGAGGGCGCATTGAGGACAAACTTCTTGCGCGCGAAGGACGCACTCGCGCACAACTCACCACTGCGTGGCGGCATGCATAGAAGGACGCACTCGTGCACACCTAGCAAACAACACACACCAGCACACGTGTACACCGGCATCGCTGCCGGTTGAGATGGACGGCAAGGCAGCCAACAAGCGGAGGCCGCTCGAGCCAAAACCACATCCGGCGAGCCTGGACTTCATCAGCAGCCTCCCGGACGACATGCTGCTCGTCATCATCGGCCTCCTCCCCACAAAATTTGTCATGCGGACCGCCCTGCTCTCCCGGCAGTGGCGCCCCCTCTGGCGTTGCGTCCCCCTCAACCTCACCGTCGACAGCTGCCTCTGTGACGGGGATTGCAAACGCATGGCCGCAGTCTCCAAGATCCTTTCATCGCACCCTGGGCCAGCCAGACGCCTTGACACCCGCATGTTCAGTACCAACTACAAGGTCCAACCCAACTTCGACGAGTGGTTCTTATCCCCCGCCCTAGATCAGCTCGAGGAGCTCAGCATTGAAGCTGGACGATGTCGCTCTCTGCCGCCGTCCGCGCTCCGCCTCACGCCAACGCTGCGCCGCGCCAGCTTAAGCTCCTGCTATCTTCCCCAGATTAATGTCACGCCCACCCTTCTTCTCCCTCAACTCAAGCAGCTCGACCTCTTCGACGTTGTCATCTCGAATAAGGCTATGGAGCACCTACTCCGCAGCTGGACTGCGCTCGAGTACCTTCGTCTTGAGCAGATCCATGGGTTCATTAGCCTCCACATCGGCTCGACGAATCTCCGATGGATTTATGTGCCTTGCTGGCCCCGCAACAAGATATCAATTGGGAAGAGATCACGCCAGCTGTTCCATGTTATGGTCATTGAGAATGCGCCTTTCCTTGAGAGATTGCTCGTATCAGATCTAGAAGGTCCAACAAAAATGAGGGTCATTGACGCGCCAAAATTGACAGCGTTGGTGTACTCGTCTGCCAAATTCTCTGAACTCTTTATTGGATCCGTAATCGTTCAGGTACAGTACTCATCTTCTTCTCCGTCTTCTTGAAATTCACATTTTTAAATTTCTTCTTGATGTATTTACGACAGTCTTCCAGAAAATGATTCCCACAAGCTTAACCCAGTCCATGCCCACAGTGAAGATCTTAGCACTAAAATCTATCGGCCCCAATCTGGATCAAGTTGTTGGATTCCTTACATGCTTTCCATGCATGGAGAAGCTACTCATCAAGGTGAAACTTCTTTTCTATTAGTAAACGGTAATCACAACGTATCTCAATTTTTTCGTAATTTTCCCAAATTACGATGACAAGTATTTTTTCTACGCACTGCACCGAAAGAAATGTTTTTAGTATTTTTTCTCACGTGATCACCTACATCATTTTTATGCTGTACTACTATAGTAGCCTAGGCTAGTCATAGTGGAAAGTAACTTAGACTACTCCAGTAACTCTATGGTTACCCTAAGGGCGAGTACCACCTCCGTCCTGGTTTACTCTTCCAATTTTGTAGTATCAAAATTTGACAATAGATTTAACTGACAAAATGTTAATGCATGTCACTAAGAACTATATCCTTGGATTCGTATATGAACATAATTTAAAATGGTGTAATTTTTAGTGACATGCATTGTCATTTTCTTTGGTAAATCTATGGTCAAAATTTTATACTAAATACGAGGTAGTATTCCCTCCGTCCCAAAATTCTTGTCTTACATTTGTTTAGATACGGATGTATCTAACACTAAAATGTAACTAAATACATCCGTATTTAGACAAATTTAAGACAAGAATGTTGGGACAGAGGGAGTACAAAAGTGGGCTATGTAGGCCAAAACATGTGCCAAATTCACTTGTGATGCATTTGGCATCGATGCCCCTCCATTGCTCACCTGGTGCCCCAATCTGGAGCACCTACTTTGCTCCGGTGCCAAATTAACTCACGCAATGAAAAAACATTGCGTGGGAGAGAGAGAGGACTGAGGCAATAAAAAAACACTTGTTTGGGAGAGTGAGAGGCTGGTGTAGTTGGTTTGATTGATTTGTTTATACATGTGGGTCTGTGTGCACAGCGGTTCCAACTCTCTCACATCGCGAGAGCGGTGCCAAAATCTTTTGATTTGACATCAATGCATATTATGTGGCATATTTTTGCGAAATATGGCATCGGCCACATAGTGGAAGGCAACAAATGCCCAAGCTCTTCACGTGCTCCTAGTTAAATGAGAGGAAACAGAAACAGAGAGAGAGAGAGAGAGAGAGAGAGAGTGAAAAAATATCACTAGCCAGCCAACCCTATCGTATGAGCGAATAATATTGGTACCTCTTGATGACACGGCAATCTTATGCAGCCAGCTGATCTAATATGTTCTCTTCTTTTGCAGATAAAAAAAGACTCGAAAGTGAAAAATGTGCTGCACTATAACAATCTCATCGAATGCCTTGATCTCCATCTTACAAAAGTTGATTTGATCGACTACCGAGGCAGCACATCTGAGATTAAATTGGCCAGGTTCTTTGTTCTGGAGGCTAGTCTGCTCAAGGTAATGAGGTTTGGCGTTCTCTGGCGCAACAATGAATGGCGTGGTGATCACTACAAGCGTCTAAGCCTAAATGACAAAGTTTCCGCAGAAGCTGAATTTGTTTTTGAAACATCAAGTGGCCAGAGACTCGAAAACTTATTTGCCCATTAGTGACTTGTCAGGGCGGTGGATTTTAGTTTGTACGATAACGCAACGTCCACCTAAAGTAACGAAAGTTCTTATGTGAACTTCCTAGTAATTCCCTCTTCCTAGGTGCATCATTACTCCTAACATTTGTGATATCAGTTTGAAACTTGTAATATTGCCGTGTCCTATTCCTGCGATTTCAAAATCCTGCGAATCAAACATGTCATAAGTTGGTGATGATGTTGTGCCTCCCATCTTTCACCAGTAGCCATCGGATCTAGATCTGACGCATACAAACCAAGCTTCTCCATTTTTGCAAGAAGATGCCCGCACTTGTTCCCTATTTACAAACAACTCCTCGTCTCTCACAATCAGCCTTATCTCCTCCCCACCACATCTAGAAGGCCGTGGAAAAATCTGGCGCGATGGCCGCTGCCGGAGCAGTCCACCCCCAATCTTGGTGTTCCGTGCGATGCACGGGCATCTACGCACGGGAAATTATGTTGAACAGGGCTAGTTGTAAGCAAGCTAGCTCTACAGCCATGATGATAGTGACTGCAGACGATGAGGCTGACTATGGTATGCCGAACGCGGCGCCTATACTCAGGTACCATCTCTGGCGCAGGGTCTTGTCACTTCACTGTGAGGAGCAGCACATAATAATTTGACCAACGGGTAGTACAATGCTAGTACTCCTAGGAGTACTACATTGGTAGTACTACTAGTAGTACTAGTAGCACCACCGTCTTGATTTAGGAGTACTACCACGTCCATCTGGATTTTAGTATTTGACTAGCAATATCTAGTAATGCATGTCACAAAAAATGTACTACTCCCTCTGTAAATAAATACATGGTGTTTTTTTCCTATCGGCGAGAGAACTTAATGTTTTCTTGCTAACTAGAGTCTTAATAGGATTACATGCAATGATGCAATGAACTAAACACTGCATGTCATGTTTGGTAGTCTCAAGTCATTGAAAGCATGCACGGCCCACATCTCTCATTGGTTGATATTTCACGAAATAAGAAACAAGGAGGGAGTTAATGCACCGTGCCTAAGTGTTTTTGGATTATTTGGTTTTCGTAATGTGACTTACAAAACATTTTTGTTTACATGCATTAACATTTTATTAGTTAAATCAAAGGTCAAAACTTGGCGCAAAATGCAAAGGGGACCAATAAACTAGTAAACATCAAACTTCTCTCATTTGGCCCCAACTAGAGGTCCGGTGAGATGACTATACTGCACCAGCACGGAGGGGGGCACAGCTTCATTGACTTACGGCAACTGCCTTTAGGTGAATGACACGTGGGCCCAGGGGTGGCTGGCCCACCTATCATACAACCGAGGAGTAGTACGAAATCCTACGCACCTACGCACTCTAACCAAGGGCAAGAGTGATCACTCGAATCGCAAGATCAGTTGACTAGTAGAAGCTAAGCTAGACCCATGGAGGCGATGAGCGCGAGCATCAGCCGGCAGTGCCACATGGTCCATGACGTCGGCCTGTGGCCCGGCAACGAGGAACGTCTCCAGGTAGTATTGCTTGAGGCCGGTAGGGCAAGGGGCCGCTTGGACGACAACTTTGTCTCCTTGTTCAACGAGGTCCTCGTCGATTTCCTCGATAAGTTCACCATCGTCAAGAAGCTCACGGACGACTTTGACATAAGCCTTCAGCCGACGCGCCCAGGCTCTGCAATGCCCACCACCCTCAACGGCCACTATAGTGACAACCTCTTCGACGCACTGGTGGCCCTGCGACTGCCCGCCGTCGCCCCAGAGAATGTCCACCTTCAGGTTGCGCTCGCCGCGCAGCGCCTAGCGCAGCAAGACAACATGGACATAATCACCCATGTCTAGGCGCATGCAAGAGGAGGACGATAGGACGCTGGCCTTCTTGGACCGCAGGGCAACCTTGGACGCAGTGTTCAGAAGCACATTGAGCTCGCCGCTAATGCCGCTGCTCCTCACACGTCAGTTGGTGACCCGACGCACTAGGGCGTGAGGATATCATTGATGGATCCGTATGTATTTTTATCTTTCCGTCAAATCCATGTAGTAGTATATGATACTACAGTAATTATCTTACCTTTCGCATCAACTTCATAATTTCCGTACATACTCCATGCATGAACGGCGCCAGAACCAAACTTCTCATTACTCTAGGCAAAATCGTTATTTTCTATCTATCGATCATGCCATGGAGCAGAACCAAATTTTACAAGTTACAAGTTCAAAAGGAAAATCCTGGCATGTTCGTGTCGCACTCCCACACGGTTGGTCCAGCATGCCGCTCAAGCGGGAATGCGTGCGGTGTTGCATTTTCACTTACAAGTGGGACCGTAGTTGAGCAAACCGACTGTCGGCAAACCCCCACCTCGCCCACCGCGCAATGGCTGAGAAAACAGGAGGGAGAAGAGATGGTTGTAGCATGGACTCCAAGAAAATTGGTGTCAGATGGAACTCGTGTGGGTGGCGTGTGCCGTAGTGCTAGACGTGGATGCTAGTTATGGCCCATGCCACCCCACTATATTGAGCCTATATCGAGGTACAGTATGTAGAACAAATTTCCTGCAGTCCCTGCCCAACACTCCTCTATCTCTCTTCTCAGCCAGCCAGCGGACGCGCGGAGCCCATCGTCTATTTGCTCACATGCGGTCCCACATGTCAGTGAAAACACAAGCGGACACACTGAACCTGCACATCTTTCACCTCGACGTGCTGGTGATGAAAAACAAATCCAAGAAAGATCTTCGGTGGCTACTCTTGGAGTTACTCAAGAGTAGTAAGATTCTATTTACAGTTTAACCCAAGATGCACATCTCGTGGCTTCAACTTATCAACTACCACTCTATTTTCTTTCATGACACGACCTGGATGCTGGATGTCCCACGTGTCGACAAAAGGAGGAAGAACCCGACCAAATCTTCGGTTGTGCTCTCGGATTAGACTAGTTGTGCTAACTTAAATTTTTTATTGTGTACTCCCTATGTTCCAAAATACTTGACTTCCATATGTCCAAAAATGGATGTGCCTATATTACTAAAACATGTCTAGATACACATATATTTTGACAAATAGAAGGCATGTATTGTACAACGGAGGGAGTAGAATGGATGCAAGTTTTTGTATTGGGAAGAAGAGTACATACATATATTGATAGAGCGCAATTTAGTAGATGTTCTATCACTTTTAGCTAGCACAAAGGCTATAGAAGAGATTAGTGCAGTTGTTGTTGATACTCCTACTTGGTATGCATGTTGTTTCTTAGACGCAGAGAAAAACGGACCGGAGGGAGTACTAGAATAGAGGCTAGACATGAGACTAGATGCGAGGAAGCAACATCTACTTCTTTACACTCGAAGAAGAAAGAAGCACGCAAGATCGAGCCTCCACAGATCAAGAATGAATGCATCGAGAAGGCACTAATCCAACTTACAGGAGTAGTAAAATGTATTCTTGTGGTTCTTGTTTTCTTTGGTCTTGCTTTTCTAGTCAAAATTATCGTTGGAGTTCGTGCAAAACGGAGGTCCGTTTGGGGTCGTGCGTTGTAGGTGGCCTTACAAGTGGGACCGCAGTTAAGGAAACCGACTATCGGCAAACCCCCACCTCGCCCGCCGCGTGATGGCTGAGTTAGAGAAACGATGAGGTTGAAGAGATTGCTCTAGCACGGACTCCAAGAAATATGATGTCAGATGGAAATCATGCTGGTGGCGTGTGCCGTACTCCTGGACGTGAATGCTTGTTCTGGCCCATGCCACCCTACTACTCCTACTAGTTAGTTCTATATAGTACTACTAGTATCGAGGATTCGAGGTGCTGGTTACGTAGTACAGTATGGCTACAGTAAAAACACCCGCACGACGTGCAAAGCATGTGAAGCTAGTACAAATAGTGTACTACTATTGTTGACTGGCCCCATCCAATAACCTGTTGCAATGCACGTACAATTATGTTTTCGGAAAATATTTTTTTTGCCTCGTCGCACCACTCACTCACAGAAGCAACTCGAAAGCCATTCATAAATTTAGTAAGCTTATCACAGACATATAATTTTATTACATACAACAGGTTATCAACCCACATCGACAACGAGGATACATTATAAATACTAAAGTTTTCACCATACAACAAAGAAAAAGCAATGAAATGAACTTCAACTCAACCATTCCTCGGCGTTGGAAACGCTTGCTTTGAATCACAAGTGATTCTCTGGGACGGGCCATCCATTGTCGATTTGGAGACCAACGCAGGACTGATCATCCAGGCTGAAGCGGCCTACTATATCAGTACCAGGGTAGGGAACCACCAAAATGTTCGATGTATAGACACAGATGCTTCTCATAAATGGTAGTAACATTGTGTCAACAACAGTTGGATCGCCTTTCACCATCATTGGATAGTTTTGTCCAAGGAAGAGTGAGTTTTCTCCAAGACTATCCATCCCGAATACCATGCAACGGGTGTTGGAATAGGTCCGGAGAGTGCGACCATGGGAGACACCTGCTTCCTTAGCAGTAACATCACCAGTGGGCTGTATACACACGAGAAGAGGTAATCCATCGGAATTAGTTTCCAGGCGCCAAATAGTATATGGGCTCTGCTCGTCCTCATGCTCGTGATCATCACCATCATCATCTCCCCCTTGGTTATAACAATCTGCAAGTATAGGTGGTGGAATGTTCACAGGACCTTGGAAACACAAGAAGAAGGTTAATTAGTAAGGCTGGCCATAGTGGGGTAACATAAGTAGTATCATGCACTTGGGACTCGCAACCATGCTTATGTGGCAGGCAATTAAGGAAGAGAGAGATGGTTATAGTAACATAGGTAGATACCGTAACATAATAAATATAATGCTACTATGTGTCATGCATGGCAATAAATGAGACCACCTACGATACTAATCTAAGATACTATGCACTATAGAGGTAGTAACATAAACTAGTAACATATGCATGTTACTAGTCTAAGTTACTCCCCACTATGACCAGCCTTGCTAACCCGCATGCATGTGGATGAAACAATTATAATTACGATGGAAGACAAACGTACTGAAACAACGAGGATGCCATGCAAAAACAGTGCCACGAGTGGTGGCAGCAAACACAAGGCCCTCGTATTGAATTGCATCACAGTACTCATCCGTGTACAGAAACTGATTTTTGAGCAATATCCATCCAGTCAAACCACTGACGACGGCAACAAGCTTGTCAAAGATAGCAACAACTTCATAGTTGTTGTAATTCCAAGAGCGGTTGGCGACTCGAGAAATTGCTATCTTCCGTAGAAGACAGTCACCATGATTGTATTTGAACGTGCGTAAAATACCGGTGTGCTCAACCTCTGGGCAGTCTGCTGAGATTTTTGGAAGTGGAACCCGGTCACGAGTGTACACATTCATAAGTTCCCACTCGCAGTTGGACCCAATGTAAACAACCCAATCTCCATTTGTGCCTGCCCAAGCCTTGCCCTCAAGCGATGGCATCTTAACATCATACATATCATTATCAAGCGGCATCAACTTGCACAGGGCGAGGCCTCCGTCGTGATGGCGCCAGTCATCAGGGTCACGGCGAAAGAAGATAGGGGAGATCAAACCGCTCCTTGACTCTTGGGTTCCTTGTAATGATGTTATTAGTTGAGTCGAGAATGGGCTTGAACAAACCTGCCATGCTAGGCAAGGTGATGATGTCGCACCGATCAATGAGTTCCTCAACCACGTCGTCTTTCAGTTTGGGGCACGAATAAAGGGGTCATTTCCGTCCTGTTCCCTCCATGGAGAAGACGATCGAACAATGGCAGAAGAAAGGGTGAAGGGCTACAGGAAAATGGAGGAGGGAGAGGAAGAGCGTGCGACAACAGTTCTAAATTGAGAGGGAAAGGCGAAGAGTTGGTGGACGGTTGCTAGTTTGCCACGGTTTAGGAAGGGGCGCCCCAGCCTACACATCGGTTCGGAAATACTCCTACTACTCACCATCGTCTCACTGATATGTGGAATGGGACCACCTGTCAACGAGACATGGTGTGTAATTTATCATGCAAAATGCGATCTGGCCGCGTTGGCCCGAGGTGCCGCATTAGTTATCGGCCTTAATTTTTTTAATGGCGCGCCGTTCAGTTTTGAAGCACGACTAACTAGTACTGTATGCAAAGAAAATATAAACTACCCTACCACTACTCCACCTCCAGTACTAGTAGTATAAAGAAGATATATAGGCTGGCGCTTCAGCGCTTTCTTGCCAAGGGGTGCCCACTTGCTTCTCACACTCCACCCTCTCTCCAGATCTAAAAAAGATGGCCCCTCTCTCCCTCCTCACCGGTGGTCACAGATCCACCGATGAAGAGAAGGAGGTGCAGCGTTGACGCACTCGTCGTCGGCGGGCAAGGTCACGCACCGATGACAAGGCCGTCCTCTCAGACCTAGCGCCCGCGTGGGATCGCTGCCGTAGTGTGTGCGGAGGACGACAACCACGAGCGAAGCCACTTCTCGTCGACCCTCAGGTATGCTACCTCTTTTCGAACCATACCCTTGTTCTATTGCCCCATCTGGCACGTCGTCGCATGTGGATCTTTTTCCACTCCACCATCCTCCCAATTTTCTATCCAATGCTCTGCTGGCCACGCAGATGAAAACCATAATTTGCACTATTAAAGGAAACCCTACTTCATGCAGACTAATGCATGTCTGGGTTGAATAAGGAAAGGAAGGGAGACTGTACTGTCCAAGAGAGTAGGCATCGAACCCGCATCTAGGTTGAAAAGGGGAAAAATCAGTGAGCTAAGGAATGAGTCTCGTGTCTCTTGGTTGAAGAAGGGTAAAAAAGGCATGACAACGCAATAGAGAATGACCAGGTCGATCGGTTTGTTGTCCTCACATAGGAAAAAGGTGGCTAAAGAGAACAAAACACTAGTAGAAAAGGGGGCAATGGTCCAGGCCGGGTTAGCCCATTAGTCCCGGTTCAATCCAGAACCGGGACCAATGGGGGCATTGCACCCGGTTCATGAGCCCCGGGGGCCGGCCGGGCCACGTGGGCCATTGGTCCCGGTTCGGCTGGACCTATTGGTTCCGGTTGGTGGGACGTACCGGGACCAATGCGCCTCGCTCCTGGCCCACAAACATTGGTCCCGGTTGTTGGAGTGAACCGGGACCAAAGGCTGCCCTTTAGTCCCGGTTCGTGGCACGAACCGGGACCAATTAGTTGCCTATATCTACCCCTCGCCCGCGAGCAGATCACTCCCAGTGCTCTGTTTTTCGTGGCCGGCGAGGGGAGAGCTTTGTGGTTCTCTAGCTCACCTCCTATGCACACGAGGTGTTCGATGGAATGCCCGAGCCACACTACTTAAGCTTTCTCCTCTCCAAGCTCGACCTCCAATCTCCATTTTCCTCAATATTTGTCTAGGTTTAGCGGTCCGTCACGTCACGTCCCCGTCTTCACCGCCGTCGATCGCCCGCGCCGATCTCGTCGCCGGCACCACCGTGGTGAGCCTCTTTTTCTTATCTTCTTTCTGAAAGGAAAAAAATCTTACTTGTATATTTATATAGATACTTGTATAATTTTCTTACTTTTATTATTGCATCTTATATAGTGCGATGGTTTTGGTATCCTCCCCCGTCGGCCCTCGTCGTGTCTATGATTCAGATGTGGTATATATTATCTTTTCATAACTATTAATTGGTTCATTTATTCTTTATGACAATTATGCCGACCAATGTGACATAGATTTTATTTATCTAGGAGGTTATTGAACCGGAAATTCCAACCGACCCTATTGTCAAGAGGTTAAATTTAGTTGAAGAAGAAAACAATTTATTGAAGGAAAAAATTAGAAAAATTGAGGAGGAGAAGATGATATTGGAGTTGCATGTTGCGGATGTCGTCGATGATCACAAGATCAAGATGGATGCAATGCGCTTGAAGATTAGAAAGATTAGAAAATATGCCATTCATACCAAGGCTTGGTATCATTATGTCGTTGGATCAGTTGTTTCATTGGTTGCGATTATGATCGCATTTGTTTTCGCATTGAAATGTTTTACATAGTTTCAGTGTATGGTTTAATTAATTTAGATGCTCTGCAGAGCTTTATGTTGTTAGATGAGAACTATGTATGTACTTTGGTTTTAATGTGATGATGAACTTCTATTAATTTGGTCACTTAATTATCTATTCATGATGTTCTGTAATGATTTTTGACACACTTAATTATATATAATGCACGCGGATGAACCGGCAATGGATGTACGGTTCAAGACACACCTCCGAGTACATTAAGGGCGTGAATGATTTTCTCGAAGTGGCTGAGGCAAACAAGCATAATGGTTTTATGTGTTGTCCATGCCCTCTATGTGGGAATATGAAGTCCTACCCTGATCGGAAAATCCTCCACACCCACCTTCTTTACAAGGGTTTCATGCCACACTGTAATGTTTGGACGAGGCACGGAGAAATAGGGGTTATGATGGAAGACGGCGAAGAAGAAGAGTACGATGACAACTATGTGCCCCCTGAATACGGTGATGCTACTGAAGATCAAGAGGAACCAGACGATGTGCACGATGACGCTACAATGGGCGAAGCTGCTGAAGATCAAGAGGAACCAGACGATGTGCCCGATGATGATGATCTCCGTCGGGTCATTGTCGATGCAAGGACGCAATGCGAAAGTCAAAAGGAGAAGCTGAAGTTCGATCGCATGTTAGAGGACCACAAAAAAGGGTTGTACCCCAATTGCGAAGATGGAAACACAAAGCTCGGTACCGTACTGGAATTGCTGCAGTGGAAGGCAGAGAATGCTGTGCCTGACAAAGGATTTGAGAAGCTACTGAAAATAGTGAAGAAGAAGCTTCCAAAGGATAACGAATTGCCCGACAGTACATATGCAGCAAAGAAGGTCGTATGCCCTCTAGGATTGGAGGTGCAGAAGATACATGCTTGCCCTAATGACTGCATCCTCTTCCGCGGTGCGTACAAGGATCTGAACGCATGCCCGGTATGTGGTGCATTACGGTATAAGATCAGCCGAGATGACCCTGGTGATGTTGACGGCGAGCCCCCCCAGGAAGAGGGTTCCTGCGAAGGTGATGTGGTATGCTCCTATAATAGCACGGTTGAAACGTCTGTTCAGAAATGGAGAGCATGCCAAGTTGATGCGATGGCACAGTGAGGACCGTATGAAAGACGGGAAGTTGAGAGCACCCGCTGACGGGTCGCAGTGGAGAAAAATCGAGAGAAAGTACTGGGATGAGTTTGCAAGTGAGCCAAGGAACGTATGGTTCGCTTTAAGCGCGGACGACATTAATCCTTTTGGGGAGCAGAGCAGCAATCACAGCACCTGGCCCATGACTCTATGTATGTATAACCTTCCTCCTTGGATGTGCATGAAGCGGAAGTTCATTATGATGCCAGTTCTCATCCAAGGCCCTAAGCAACCCGGCAATGACATTGATGTGTACCTAAGGCCATTAGTTGAAGAACTTTTACAGCTGTGGAATGGAAATAGTGTATGTACGTGGGATGAGCTCAAACAGGAGGAATTTAACCTAAAGGTGTTGATGTTCGTGACCATCAACGATTGGCCCGCTCTCAGTAACCTTTCAGGACAGACAAACAAGGGATACCACGCATGCACGCACTGTTTACTTGACACCGATAGTATATACCTGGCAAGCTGTAGGAAGAATGTGTACCTGGGCCATCGTCGATTTCTTTCGATCAACCATCAATGTCGAAAGAAAGGCAAGCATTTGAAAGGCGAGGCAGATCACCGGAAGAAGCCCGCCATGCGTACCGGTGATCACGTACTTGCTATGGTCAATTATTTACACGTAATCTTTGGAAAGGGTCCCGGCGCACTAGCTGTTCCGAGTGACGCTGGGGGACACGCACCCATGTGGAAGAAGAAATCTATATTTTGGGACCTACCCTACTGGAAAGACCTAGAGGTCCGCTCTTCAATCGACATGATGCACGTGACGAAGAACCTTTGCGTGAATCTGCTAGGCTTCTTGGGCATGTATGGGAAGACAAAAGATACAACTGAGGCACGGGAGGACCTACAACGTTTGCACGAAAAAGACGGCATGCCTCCAAAGTAGTATGAAGGTCCTGCCAGCTATGCTCTTACCAAAGAAGAGAAGGAAATCTTCTTTGAATGCCTGCTTAGTATGAAGGTCCCGACTGGCTTCTCGTCTAATATAAAAGGAATAATAAATATGGCAGAGAAAAAGTTTCAGAACCTAAAGTCTCATGACTGCCATGTGATTATGACGCAACTGCTTCCGGTTGCATTGAGGGGGCTTCTACCGAAAAACGTCCGATTAGCCATTGTGAAGCTATGTGCATTCCTCAATGCAATCTCTCAGAAGGTGATCGATCCATAAATCATACCAAGGCTAAGGAGTGATGTGGTGCAATGTCTTGTCAGTTTGAGCTGGTGTTCCCCACCATCCTTCTTCAATACCATGATGCACGTCCTAGTTCATCTAGTTGACGAGATTGTCATTCTGGGCCCCGTATTTCTACACAATATGTACCCCTTTGAGAGGTTCATGGGAGTCCTAAAGAAATATGTCAGTAACCGCGCTAGGCCAGAAGGAAGCATCTCCATGGGCCATCAAACAGAGGATGTCATCTGGTTTTGTGTTGACTTCATTCCTGGCCTTAAGAAGATAGGTCTCCCTAAATCGCGGTATGAGGGGAGACTGACTGGAAAAGGCACGCTTGGAAGGGACTCAATAATATGCAGGGACGGATATTCTTGGTCTGAAGCACACTACACAGTTCTACAGAACTCTACCTTGGTGACCCCGTATGTCGATGAACACAAGAACAGTCTGCGCTCCAAACACCCGGAGCAGTGCGACGACTAGATTACATGTGAACACATCAGGACTTTTAGCAGTTGGTTGGAGGCACGTATCAGAGGTGACAACACTGTTTGTGATGAGCTGTACTTGTTGTCCTGGGGACCATCTTTGACTGTATTGATTTGGAAAGGATACGAGATAAATGGGAATACATTTTACACGATTGACCAAGACCAAAAGAGCACCAACCAAAATAGCGGTGTTCGCTTTGATGCAACAACCGAGAGGGGAAAGGACACATATTATGGTTACATAGTGGGCATATGGGAACTTTACTATGGAGTAGATTTTAAGGTCCCTTTGTTTAAGTGCAAATGGGTCAATCTGCCAGGAGGCGGGGTACAGGTAGACCCACAGTACGGAATGACAACAGTGGATCTGAAAAATCTTGGGTACACTGATGAACCGTTCGTCCTAGCCAATGATGTGGCACAGGTTATCTATGTGAAGGACATGTCTACCCGACCGATAAAGAGAAAAGATAAGGAAGCGAATACATCATACGATGAGCCAAAGCGCCACATAGTTCTTTCAGGAAAAAGGGACATCGTGGGAGTGGAGGACAAGACAGACATGTTTGAAGATTATGAAAAGTTTCATGAAATTCCTCCCTTCAAAGTCAAGGCTGACCCCAGCATCCTGATAAACGATGAAGATTATCCATGGTTATGGCGCAATAAGCAAATTACACAAGCGAAGAAAAAGTGAAGACTTTCTCCCGCAACTATTATGATGATACCATGCCAACTTTGTAACTGACGAGTATGATACCATTGTCCATTTTGTACATACACATGCTATGTGGGTCAATTTATGATACCATGCCAACTTTCAACTTTTTCAGAGTTCATTTGAAATGCTTTAATGTCTTATGGTTCGGCCCTCGTAATAATTAAAAATAGCAACAATAAGTATTCTGTTGTAAGTAGAAACAAAATAAAATAAATAAAGCAAGAAAGAAAACAAAAAAACAAAAAAAGTGTTTTCAAATTTGAAAACTAATGGCACTAACAGAAAGTTTATAATTTTCCTAAAACTAAAAGCAAAAACAATTAAAAAATAAAGCAAAAAACAAAAGAAAATAAATAATGCAGAAAACAAAAGAGAAAAACAACAATAAGTATTTTGTTGTAAGTAGAAACAAAATAAAATAAATAAAGCAAGAAAGAAAACAAAAAAACAAAAAAAGTGTTTTCAAATTTGAAAACTAATGGCACTAACAGAAAGTTTATAATTTTCCTAAAACTAAAAGCAAAAACAATTAAAAAATAAAGCAAAAATAAAAGAAAACAAATAATGCAGAAAACAAAATAAAAAAGCAACAATAAGTA
>NC_041391.1:678343856-678344835 GCF_002162155.2 Triticum dicoccoides
AATTTTCCTAAAACTAAAAGCAAAAACAATTAAAAAATAAAGCAAAAAACAAAAGAAAATAAATAATGCAGAAAACAAAAGGAAAAAAACAACTATAAGTCTTTTGTTGTAAGTAGAAACAAAATAAAATAAATAAAGCAAGAAAGAAAACAAAAAAACAAAAAAAGTGTTTTCAAATTTGAAAACTAATGGCACTAACAGAAAGTTTATAATTTTCCTAAAACTAAAAGCAAAGACAATTAAAAAATAAAGCAAAAAACAAAGAAAATAAATAATGCAGAAAACAAAAGAAAAAACTTGAAAATAAATAAATATAGCAACAATAAGTAAAGAAAACAAAAAAACAAAAAAAATGCCTCCTATTGGGCCCCCACGGCCTGAATACGACTAGAAACCCTACTATGGGCCAGGATTCAGGCCCGCAGTAGGACCAGAAGGCCCATCAGGCAAAGCAATAGCAAGTAGGCCCGAAAGCCTGCGGTGGAGAGGAGCTCGAGAGGGGTACGGCAGTGGGGCTTATAAACCACTGCGCGCCCCTCTCGACTAGCGAGGTGGGACTAAACTTTGGCCCCGAGGGCAGGCAGCACAGAGGCCTTTGGTCTCGGTTGGTGGCACCAACCTGGACCAAAGGCCGCCGGTTCCCGCCCTTTGGGCTGCCGAAAAAGAGGCCTTTGGTCCCGGTTGTTGGAACCAACCAGGACTAAAGGGGGGCATTAGTCCCGGTTGGATTCACGAACCGGGACCAATGCCCTTCGTATATATACAACACTTAGCAGTTTTCGCCAAAATCCATCTGTTTCTTCTCGCCCCGACCCTTCTGCTCCTCGTCGCCGTCGCCGCCGAGCCCTGCCCCGACGCCGTCAGGCTGGTCCACCTCGCTGTCGCCGCCGCCGAGCCACTACCCCGACACCGTCGCCGCGCCCGCCGCCCCTGCCGGCCCCGACCCCGTCGCCGTCGCTGCGCACGCCGCCCCTGACCC
>NC_041391.1:678344904-678345848 GCF_002162155.2 Triticum dicoccoides
CCGTTCCCCGACCCCGTAGCCGTCGCCGTGCGCGCCGCCCCTTCCCCGACCCCGCCGCCGTCGCCGCGCGTGCCGCCCCTTCCCCAACCCCGTCGCCGTCGCCCCGACCACACGCCGCCGCCTTCGGTCCGGCCGCCGGCGCCCTTTCCTCTTATTTTTTTGTGCATTTTATGTATATGTTCTCTGTGTATATATGTATATGTTCTCTGTGTATATATGTTCATATATGAAAAAGTTAGATTTTAGAAAAACTTTATATATGCAAAAATTTATACATATATGTAAGTATATATGTATGTATAGATGTATGTATGTGGATACATGAGGGGGGTCGATATACCCCCTCTCTGATAGCATTTTTGTGCATTTTAGGTTAGTGTATATATATGTCGATGTATATATGCAAAAGATAGATTTTTAGAAAAAATACTATTTTTTCTGTTGATGATATGATGATGTTTTTTTTCCATATATGCATTTTTTCATATATGTATTATTATTTTAAGTTGTTAGTAGATATCGATTTTAGGTTAGTGCATTTTAGGTTAGTGCAGAGGAGAAATTTAAAGTAAAATAAGGAAAAGGAAGAAAAGAGGAAGAAGGAAGAAGGAAGAAAGAAGAAGAAAAAGAATGAGAGGAAAAAGGAAAATAAGAAGATGAAGAAGAGGAGAGGAAGAAGAGGAGAAATAAATAAGAAGAGGAAAAAAGAAGAAAAAGAAGAGGAGAAGAAGAAAGGAATAGAGGAGAAGAAGAAAAAATAGAAAAAAAATTCTATTTTTTCTTCTTCTCCTCTATTCCTTTCTTCTTCTCCTCTTTTTTTTTCTTCTTCTTCTTCCTTCTTCCTTCTTCCTCTTTTCTTCCTTTTCCTTAATTATTTTCCTTTCTCGTCGTTGTCGCGTCGTTGTCGATATAACCCCCTCGAGATAACTTCGACATGAGGGGCG
>NC_041391.1:678346058-678358537 GCF_002162155.2 Triticum dicoccoides
AAACCCTAGAGAGAAAATGATGTTGGTCTCCTACCCCCACCTGCCGCGCCCCTACCCGACAAATTAACTCTCTCGAAGCGTTGTTGTGTCGAGGCGACCCCAAACCCTAGAGAAGCAGCGTCGAGGCCACTAACATGATTCCTTATTGTGATTAGCTGGCTAGTTCTACGTTTGCCACTAGTTGCATCTGTACCATATATAAACATGTTGTAAATATTTGCAGAAACTATGGAGCACTGCCGAGACAAAGAAACAGAAGCGATATTGAGGGACATAATCGCAAATGGAAGGGATGAAGTTGCGTCATTTCTCCTCGACACCGTTGTTGGTCAGCTGGAAGAACGGGGTGAAGAAGAGGGCTATGTTCATGATGGCTTCGGCCCATTAATGCCGGTATAAGAACAGGACTATGTTCATGATGGCTCCGGTGACACAATGGAGGAACAAGAAGGAGACCGTGCTGACTGCTCCGGTGACCGAACCGAGCCCGGCCAGGTATATATATATTAGTTAAGCCCATGATGACTAGTTAATTGACGCTTCCATTGTTTTGGTATATGTACACATATTAATTATCTCGTCTTTCTTCCTTATAATTTCTAGCCCTCCGGATCGAGCACAACTTCAGTAAGGAGACGAGGCCCGAAGAAAAAGTTGAGCTCGGATGAAAAGTTTGAGATCATAGAAATCGCGCCCAACGGCGAATCGATTGAACCCATCCGGACAAGGAAGGCATTTTCTTCTCAGTGCAGGGTTCTTGTTAGGGAGAAGATCCCGATCAGCATCCAACAATGGTATAAGCCTAAGGAGGAAGACCCTGAGGTGTCTTATGTCAATGATATGCAGAAAGAATATCTTTGGACTGAGCTGAAGGCAAATTTCACCCTACCGCTAGAGGAGGATCCGGAGAAGCCAGTTAAAGAGGAATTAATCAAGTCTTGTGCTCTTAAGAAGATGGCAACCCTAATGAGGGGGTGGAGGAAAGAGCTGAACCAGTTTGTCAAAAATAAAAAGACACCAGAGTTCACCAGCAAATATGAGAAGATCAGAGATCACTGGCCCGCATTTGTGGCCCACAAGACATCGGAAAAGAGTAAGAAGATGTCGGAGACAAACAAGAAAAATGCTGCGAAGAAGACGCTTCACCATCGCACGGGTTCAGGTGGCTACCTGCAAGCCCGGCCTAACAGGTCCAAGGCTGAGAATGACCTGCTTGAAAAAGGGATCGAACCAGAGACAATGAGATCGCCAGACCGTTGCCGGACTTGGTTCTTCGGGTCTGGCGGAACCTTGGACCCTGTAACAGGGTTTTGCCAGTGGACGGACAAGCAACTGGAAATACCAGTCAAGAACCTTCGACACTATATCGATGCAGCGCAGCGAGGGACGTTCCTTCCAAACAGGGAGAAGGACAAGCTCACAATGGCCCTTGGGAATCCTGAGCACCCTGGACGGACACGAGGCACGCTAGGCTCCATTCCGTGGAAGGTTGGTTTTCCGGACGCATGGGGTTACAAAACCCACGAGAGGAGGAAGAATTTGGAGCAGGACCAACTGCAGGCGCTGCACGAAAGGGTAATGGGGCTAGAGGATCGAGAAGAGGAACTAGAAGCAGTAGATCGTAGCAAACGACCTGCCGAAGCTTCCCTCGAAGCTACCCCGCCATCTCAGCGGAGAAGCAGTGTGGCTTCCACCGAGCTGCTTCAGCCGGAGCATGTCTTGACGGCTCCTGCCAGCTATCCCGTGGATGGTATCATGGAGTCTCAAAATTGCCACATGATGGCCCGATGGATGACTTTGAAGGTCAAGGCGGCTGTTGGCCAAGTTTATCCTAGTGGACCCGGCACAACTTATCATTGCCAGCCGATTCCAAAAGGATATTCTAAGGTGATGGTGGATGAAATAACGGAGGGATTTGAGGAACTCGTGCTTGACCACCCTACCGGTGAAGGGGAGACAAGGCTGGGTTCTGCTCTGAAGACTCCATGCCTATGGAAGAAGGAGCTCATCAACCTTTTGAACTGGACACCTCCGCCTCCTCCTCCTGCTCCGGCGAGTCAGGGCACTCCGCCTCCTCCACCGCATCCTCCTCCGGCGAGTGACGATCAGGGCACGCGTGGCGGCACTCCGCCTCCTTCTCCGGTGCATGGCGGCACTCTGCTTCCTTGTCCGCCTGCGCCGGCGCTCCCGAGCAGCCAGCAGCATCCTCATTCTCCACCTCGCCAGCAAGGGCGGAAGAGACCCGCTGCCGCCCCGGCTGCTCCGACGCGTCGTACTCCTTCTCCTCCGCCTCGTAAGCAAGCATGAAAGAAGACAGACGCCGCAGCCGCTCCGTCTGCTCCGGCATCTAGCAGCACAACCAGAGGCGGGAGGCAATACAAATACGGTCCATCATCTCTCAAGCCTCTAGAGAAGTTACCGTACGAGAGGTCCGAGGAGGAAAACGATACGATTGTGCGGACCCACATGAAGGAGTTCTCTGAAGGGGTGAAAGCAAAGAGACATCCACCTCCGGAGGAGAAGGTAGATCCGGTGAAAGAAAAGCGCACTATCGATGCCCTGAGGAAACCACCAAAGTCTCCGCCGAGAACCAACTATGAGCGCATTACTGAACAGACATATCTCCAAGCCCAGCGGTCGGGAACTACTGTCAGTGCTAAAAGGTCAAAAGAACGAGCAAAGGGGAAAAAAATTGCTCAGCTCGACAAACAAGCACAACAATCGTGCCCCCCGCTCAATGTGTCTAATGCTCCGGGGACGGTGGCCGGTTATGGCAATCTTGACGATTACCTGCCTGACGATGCACTTCCTGATTTCTTGGAGGTGGATGAACACAGATACGAGTACGGGAAGCCTCTCGTCAAAGATGAAAAATCTCTGACAACAATGATGCGAAGATTCCATAATTGGTACATGGAAACCTGCAGATAGTCCGAGGGTAAGAATAATTTGTATCTGCATATTAAAGAGGAGCACGATCTCTTTGCAAATGATCTGTTGACTGTTCCATTTGAGGAGTTATTCGAGTTCTTCAATCAAAAGGCCCTCGATAAATTAATGGTCTTTTGCTACTGCCTGTAAGTACTATTTCTGTCATTAAGTCTCTATATATAGCTCGGCTCTTTCATTGCATGTATTTATAATTAATTATCCTCAATATATTATGCAGATTGAAGATCGTCGAGTGCAAAAAACAAGAAATTTATGATATTGGGTTCATTAACACAAATATCATAGATGTATTTCTGGTTGAAAAGAACGTCAAAGAGGCCGAGGACAACTTGCTACAATCGTTGATGAAAAATCAAAACAAAGATACCATACTCTTTCCTTACAACGGCCCGTGAGTGTTACTGTCGTGTGCATATTCGATTTCCCTTATTACTCAAGCGAGCTTATAGTAATGTAATTGATGAGTTATGCATGCGTGCGCAGGTACCACTATATTCTTCTGGAGATTAAGCTTGAGCTTGGACTAGTAACCGTATTAGACTCGAGATGGAAAGGTCCCAAATCCTATGCGGACATCACTGACATGCTCAGCAAGTAAGTTCACTCGATCATTATCGCACCATATCGGCAACTTTTTGTTCATTTCCTGATATCCCAAGTAATAATAATTATTTTCTTTGTCTTCCAGGGTTTGGAAACAGTTCACCGCAGAAGCTCCGGGACTGCCGAAGGAGCTGACATATAAATACCCGAAAGTAAGTACTACTGGCTAGCTAGTTGCGGGCATCTCCCGTTGATTCTATAGCTATACTTTCATCAATGCCATTTATAATGCTTCATTATCAGTTTGATTGACCTCTATTTCTCGTAAAGTGCTTGTGGCAGGAGGAAGGGAATGATTTCTATGGATACTACGTGTGCGAGTTCATCCACATCACGACTTTGAAAAACAAGCGGGGCTACTCTAGAAGACAATATGAAGTGCGTAAGCAATAATATTCACAATTTCATTTTATTACACCATCATTTCTGTTGAGTTTCATTCATATATATGTATTAATTAACCCCCTTCTTCAAATTAGACGTGGCAGATGCGGGATGAACTCCTAGAACCAGATCGCATGAAAGCAATTCAAGAGGAATTGGTGGGATTCTTTCTTGACCACGTCATCAGTAAAGCCGGAGAATACCATGTGGAAATTGATTTCAAATGCTAGGGGTTTGTAATTAAGAGATCTTATACATATTGTACATGTATGTAGCCAGTAGCGTCGGATACATGATACGAAAACTTGTTGTTCAACCAATCTCTCGAAGAAGGAGAGGTCAATCGATCACTTCTCTCGGTATGCATGACGAACTTCTGTACTGAATGGTTCTCTCGATCACTTATGTATATATAGTACGTAGCGTCGACCAAGCACGGACATAAGAGAGGACACTTCTCTCTATTAATTAGCTAGCTAACACAATATATGAAACACCTAAATTAACCCCCCAAAACGCCCAACCTCCCCTCCTTTAAAAAAAAACAAAAACCCCAGCCACTGGAATGCTGACGCGTGGATGCCTTTTGGTCCCGGTTGGAGCCACCAACCGGGACCAAAGGCCCCCTGACTGGGCTCGGCGCACAGGGCCACGTGGAGGCACATTGGTCCCGGTTCGTGTTAGAACCGGGACTAATGGGTGGAGGTATTAGTAACGACCCATTAGTCCCGGTTCATGAACCGGGACTAAAGGCCCTTATGAACCGGGACTATTAGGTGTTTTTCTACTAGTGAAAATGGGACGTAATCCACATATGCTGCCTGGATATTTGTTGCTCTGGGCAACCACACCTCCCTCACCACTCTACGTCCATGGAGGTACATTGTACTGGTGCGCCCACTGTCCGAATGGGCCTCCCATGCTCTTATTGCCACTTTTTTTGCTGTTAGTATAACGCCAGCAGTCAAGTCAAGCAATGCTACTGCTAAAGTGAAGCCACATTTAACTAATGCCGCTCTCAGTCTAATGCCACCGATAAATTTAAGCAATGTCATTTAATGTCACTCGATTATTTCAGGGTTAGCTGTTGATTGTGGATGTATTAAAGATTTTTCAGTTAAGGCTTTATAATGTTGTTGCACAGCCAGTATACCAACGATGTAACTTGATACTACCTTCATATTTTTGCACTGTTAATGCTTATAGATTACATACCTCACTTTCATGAGATAAGTTAATTTTTTTGTACAGTGTCACCAAAATGCCAAGGCGCTGATGTCATTTTATTTTGGTTAAACTACACAAACAATTATGAAGAGAAGAGGAAAGGTCAAGAGTGGGCACTTCCTCCTCCGGCTGTTCTCTTGATTCGTTCGATCAAGTTTTTATGTTTGATCGATTATCAAGATTGGGATAGCAATTTTTAAGCTCCCCCCGAGTTCAAAATGATATTTACCTTGGAGGTACATGGTTTACAATTTTTTTATACTGTCATTAGTTAATAATGCTAGTTACCTTCAGACTTTTTTATTTGGTTTAATGCTCATGCACAGCTAGTATACCAATGCTGAAACTTGTTACCTTTACATTTTGTATTGTTAATTCTTATAGAAACCTTCCAGTGCTAGAGTTTATTGAAATCTGTTCAGTAAAACCATTGTACTGTACCCTGTAATAAACTAACTACTCTACTGTTGCACTAGCCACTGGATTAGTGTATATTTGTAGTATTCGAATGGTGTTGCATTAGCGTATGGACATAAATAAAGTGTGGCAAGCTTTCCCAGATATGTGCTCAAGAAAACTACTACCTGTTTTTCTAAATACTAGATGTTTGGGTACTTTAAATTGAACCGCAAAAACGTCTTATATTAAGGAACAGAGGGTGTAGAGTTCACTCAAATTATCCCGGTAAAGTTAGTCACACCTTTGCTAAAATTAATGTTCATTATGTTATCGGAGGAGGTCTGTATGTTTGTCTCTAATGCCTGTCTACTACATACCCGACATAATGATGTAATGTTAAGTCATTTCCTTTTGTACAGTGTAACTAAATTGTCAAGGCGGTGATGGCATTTTATTTTAGTGGAACTGCACAAAAATTGCTTAAAAGAAGAGAAAAGGTCAGGAATGGCTCAGTTTTTCCGAAAAAAACTATGTATGCCTTCCTGACATCAGCCGTTGTTGCTTTATTTATTCCTTCAAACAGGTGGTTAGAAACAGTCTTGCTACCGTTTCCCATTAAGAAATTGGAATGCTTATATTTGTGAGTCTATGCTTCAACTAGTGCCACTTTTATAGTAATCACACTTTCAATATCTATGCAAACAGGGATGCTCGATTTTAGTGGAGCTACACAAAAAGTCCAACTGGTTCAACATTAGGAGCATGTTTTTTTCCAAACATTTATATCCAATTGGTGGCACTATGAGCTGTTCATTACGAAGTTACATGGTTTGCTACTATCTTGCTACTCTTTTTGTACTGTCATTAGATAGTAATACTATTGGTTTGGATGTGAATTTATTGGCAGGGTGGACCTACATTGGAGGTGCAGGACATGATTCAATGATTGTATGCTCAATTTCAGTTGTATAAATTTCACCTCTTCCATCACTGCGAACATGGTGTGGTATATGTTTACTAGCTGCTTTATATTTGTGCAGACAGAGATGTCTGCCCGTTGCTATTTGGCAAACAAACAAAGTGTCTGCAATTTTGGTTAAACTGCACAAGAGAATAGTATAGTCTTCATTGCTTTGGTCTGATTATACAATGGGCATCATTTTCCCTAAGTTAAAGTTTGTATTACGAAAATAGTCTCGCGGTGTGATCGAGAGAAGACCAATCATATTGCAGTGGATGTTCCTCCATCATGTGTGGTTCATTCTCATGGTTCCAGCTTTTGGTGAAACCACTTACGTTTGCAAGAGGAATTGTAGACTTCACAAACAAATTTGTCTTTCAGTCTGTACTGAATGTTGGCCAAGAGAAGCATCCATGTTAGTAGGAAGAACAGATGTTTTTTCTAGACCTTTGCTTTTGGAACTACATATTTGTATATGATCTATGAATCATTGAGATGCATTAACATGTTGATCTTATGTATGGGAATCGTACTAGTTAGTTTTAGTTGCGACGCAAGATCCGAACTAGCTGATCTTTGCTTTTGGAGCTACATATTTGTATATGATCTGTGAATCATTGAGATGCATTAACAGTTACTTATTTCTGTTTGCTCAGTGTTTACAAGTTACTGATCGATCACTAGCTAGCCTACAAATGTGCACCTGGCAGTTTTATTCGCGACACAAGATGCAAAGTGGCAGTTTTTTGAATAAAAATTCCTACCTCTGAAGAAACTAACAAGCTACACTATCGATCCTACACGGATAAAAATTCCTACCTCTGAAGAAACTGACAAGCTACCCTATCGATCCTACACGGATAAATAGCGTATCACGCACTTACTACCTCCTTTCCGGTTTGCAGGGCTCAATTCAAGAAACGACCTACTCGATCCTACATGAATAAATAGCGGATCACACATGTACCAGTACCTCCTTTCCGGTTTGCAGGGCTTAATTCAAACCTCTCACCAATCAAGGTACTCCCTCCGTCCGGGTTTGTTAGTCCCGTGAGCAAAGCAGCAAGACCAAGGCATGACAATAATTAACGGCATGCAAAAGTTTAAGCCTAAATAATTCCAGCGATTTAAGTGGCTGCATGCGTGCCCTCGGCTGCGACTCGTTGCATGTTGATTCACGTACTGCCTGCGAGCGATTCTGAGTGCGTGCATGCAGCCGACCATAATTAAGGCAGCTAACTGATGCGAAAAAGATACACTTTAATTGTTGCAGGCTTTTTAAATCCGTGAAATCATTATTGACAAGGAGGGAGATGATTCGAGTGCACTCATTTGACCGCCATGCCGGTGTGCGAACCAGACGGGACGGGACGACACAGTCATAATTTCAGTTTCCCTAGTTTTCCACGGCAAGCTGGCGCGCTAAGCCATTATGCATTGAATTCCGATGACCGTCGTGCTACCTTCCCCCTATAAGTACTATTTCCCGGCATTCTCCAGTGCCACCGTGACCCAACTTGCCACATCCTCATAAGCCCCCACCAGCCCGACGTTGCTCGCCACGTCCGCCATGCCCCCGCCCGTCCGCGGTAGGCGATGTCGGAGGCGGTCACCGCCGGAACTAGTGTTCGGTTTTTCACCTGAAGGCAGACGGAGGGAGGCATTCTATCTGTCTTTAGATGACAATGCGTAGATCGAGGAGTTATTGGAGCGCGACCGCATGGCGGAGGAGCAGGAGTTGTTGGAGCGCGACCGCCTGGCGGAGGAGCAGCGTAACAATGATTTACGCCGCCAGCGGGACATGGAGCAGCAGCGCACCGATCCTCTGAGTCGCGAGGAGAGCACCCGCAACTGGGCCGACTACGTGGAGGCCGGCACCCGGCAAATAGCCCTGGAGGCTGTCGGGCAAGCACGCATTCGTGACGCAGATTTTTACTACCAGTTTGTCAAGTGGGTTTCCCGCTTGGAAGCCGAAGCTTCGGTGGACCACGCCGGCATGGAAAGGGCCAACGTGCGCGAGCAACGCGCCCTATCGCACCTCTGGCAAGTCCGAGGCGAGGCGCAGGATGTCAGTGCCGGCGTTTAGCGTGTACCGCCGGCATCGTCTAGTTAGCTAAGAGTAAGTTAGTACTTGTCTAGTGGGAGTAGATAGTTAACTTGCCTATGATGGTTGTCAACGTGGAAGTTCAGTACTCTATATGTGGATTAGACCTGTTACTTTGCTCTGAATGTTGAACTTTCCGTTTGAACGTATGGAAGCAAGTGCCTGCTTATTTCAAGCCAATAAAAAAATGGCTCCTCCTAGTGGATTTCTGACATCTGGGTCCCATGCCATTGTTAACGTAGTCAATAAACGAGAGAATTGCACAACGAGCGGCTGACACCAGGGACCCAGCACCTCGCCCAATTATTTTTGTTTTGGGTTAATTTGATAAATGCCTCCGAGATGTCTGGAGTGGCGTTTTTCAAAGTTTGCAAACTGCAGTGGCGTTTTTCAAAGTTTGCAAAAATTGCAGTGGCATTTTTCAAAGTTTGGAAATTGCAGTGGCATTTTTATGAATCGCCATAATTGGAGTGGCATTTATCTAATATGTTTTTGAGACGGAAGCAGGGTGTCAACTGGGCTGTGCGGGACACTCTGGCCTGTCTAGACAACCTTTACTTGTATGTTTACCCCGTACCAGCCCAGTAGTTTTTTTCTTTTTAAAAATGGCTAGCCCAGTTTTTTTGTGATTTGTCAAGTAAGTCACATTATCAGGCCTTTTGGGCTAGATGAGGAGAGCTTCACTCGGCTGGCCGAGAAAATGGCCTATCAGTAATGAGAAATGGGTTGTGCATTTTTAAAACACATCAAACCGTCAATTAGTTTCAAATATCTTTTTTTCATTTCGAGATTTTAAATTGCATTGATTTGTATGCGTGGACAATTTATTGGATTTTATATTGATATACATTTATTTTTAAAATCAGTCTGAATGTGACTCAAAATTTCAGAATTAAAAACAGTTCAGACCGCACCGACATATGCAAAAATTCGTATAATTTTTTAACCATGGCCACAATATGGGCTGTAATGCTAACAAAAAGAATATGGGCTCCAAAAAAACCCGTTAGAATTAGCAAATGGGCTATAAACTATTTGAAATAATGGCAGATGGGCTGTATGCTGTTTTCCACAGATTTGAGGCTTTCCACAGATGGCCTGTATACTGTTGGATGTCCATCCAACGGCCGTTGTGCCTCTTCAATCCCTACTCTTCCTGCTCCAGCCGCTCAAACAAGCGCCGGCGGGACTGCCTGCTCCCTCCTCCCCGCGGCCGGCTGTGCTGCCACGCAGGCCTCACCGCCCTACCGTACTCCCATCGCTGACCCAGCTATCCCTCTACTCACCCTCAGTCCCACACATGTTGTTATTCTCCAGCGACGGCAGACAAACTAGTAAACCCTCGTACTCCTCCGCGTGGGAAATAACTGCCGAGTATTCCCTGGCTCCGTGTTGTTCCCTTCCTAGGCCTCGCCGTCGTCCACTGCCCTGGTGCTCTCGGCGCGGCCTGGTCAACGTGTTCAATGAACGACATCCATCGGAAGTGGACTGTACGTGGAGAGGCTGACAGCTGGGTCCACGGCCGCACGCATGTAAATGCCTCCTTATTACGCGCAAAATAATGATTCCTCCACCTGACATCTGGGACCCACCGAGAGGGCCACTGTATTTCGCGAAAAAAACGTTACCGTAGCTGACAGCTCGGACCCACCAGCTATATCTTCGCATGCAAGGAAGTGCCTCCTTATTACGCCCAAAAAAAGAATACTCCCCCAGCTAGCTGGGACCCAGTATATTGGGCCTACTAAGTTGACAGGGACGAAGGGCTTTGTCAACTTAGTCAATATACACGATTCTAGCTCGACTGACCGTACGATGTCCATCCAATGACCGTAGTGCTTCTTCAACCTCTGGTCTTCTTGCTCCAGCTGCCCAAAGCAGCGCCGGTCGTGCCGCCTGCTCCTGCCTCCCGTGGCCGGCTGTGTTGCCGCGGAGGCCTCACCGCCCCCATACTACTCCCACCGCTGGCCAGGCCATCCCTCCACTCCACTCACCCACACCCCCTGTTATTCTGCGGCGACGACAGCGTAGCCGAACCAGTGAACCCTCGTACTCCTCTCTGCATGGGCATCCACTGCCGCGTCTTCCCCGGCTCCGCGTGGTCCCCTTCCTAGACCTCGCCTTCGTCCACCTCCGTAGTGCTCTCGGCACGGCGTGGTCAATGTGGTCAACGACCGAATTCCATTAGAAGAATAATGTACGTGGAGAGGGTGACAGTTGGGTCCACGGCAGCCGCAAGGAAGTGCCTCCTTATTACGCGGAAAATAATTATTCCACCACCTGACAGTAGGGACCCACCGGATGGGCCACCAGTATTTTGCAAAAAAAACGTTTGCCCCTGACTGCTGAGACCCACCCGATGGGCCACCATATTTCGCGAAAAAAATGTTCCCCCTGCTGTCAGCTCGGACCCACTGGAAGTGCCTCCTTATTACGCACAAAAAAATGTATACCCCCCAGCTAGCTGGGACCCACCTTGGTGGGAGGCTGACTTGTGGGCCTACTAAGTTGACGGGGACGAAGGGCTTTGTCAACTTAGTCAATATAAACGATTCTAGCTCCAGTGACTGTACGATGTCCATCCAGCGGCCGTAGTGCTTCTTCAACCTCTGGTCTTCTTGCTCCAGCCGCCCAAAGCAGCGCCGGTCATGCGACATGCTCCTGCCTCCCGTGGCCGGATGTGCTGCCGCGGAGGCCTCACCGCCCCCTACTATTCCCACCGCTGGCCAGGCCCTACGGCGATGGCAGCCTCACACCGCAGCTGAACCAGTGAACCCTCGTACTCCTCTTGGCGCGGGCTTCCACTGCCGCATCTTCCCCGGCTCCACGTCGTCCCCTTCCTAGGCCTCTCCGTCGTCCACCGCCCTGGTGCTCTCGGCACGGCGTGGTCAACGTGGTCAAGGAACGATTTCCATTGGACGTGGACTGTATGTGGAGAGGCTGACAGCTGGGTCCACGGCCCCAGCAAGGAAGTGCCTCCTTATTACGCGGAAAATAATTATTCCTCCACCTGACAGCGGGGACCTACCAGACGGGCCACCGTATTTCGTGAAAAAAACATTTCCCTCTGACTGCTGGGACCCACCAGCTACACCTTCGCATGCAAGGAAGTGCGTTTGGACAAAAAAACGATTCGCCCCTCTGACTGCTGGGACCCACCAGCTACATTTTCGCACGCAAGGAAGTGCCTGACAGTTGGGACCCACCTGGTCGAAGCGTACGTAGCGTTGTCATTCTGGTCGCAAACGTGTACGTACATACTAGTCGTTGTAGAGTCGCGCACGTGTCGTAGTAGAGGCGCACACGTAGCATGTACACGTACGTACATCGGCCAGGGTGCATAAAAGAAAATACGGCCACATATGTGTATATACGGGTGGGGTCTCAAACGCCTAGTCGCGCATACGTATGGCGAGGGCTCGTGTTCATGGGGAGGCAACGGAATGCGTCGTGTTCAGGAGGAGGCAACGGAATGCGTCGTGTTCATCGGGAGGGAGCGGAATGCGTCGTCTTCATTGGGATGCAACGGAATGCATTGTGTTCATCGGGAGGCAACGGAACACGTGGGAGCCAACCGGCTTGGACGAAACAGGCGATGGAAACGAGGCCTGGCGTACCGCACAACGGAGGAAACAGACCTCCTATGGTCGAAACGGGGGTCCTGTTGATCGGGAGCGGTGTGGCGTACCGCAAAACGGAGGAAACGGACCTTCTACGGTCGAAACGGGGGTCCTGTTGATCGGGAGGGGTGTGGCGTACCGCAAAACAGACGAAACGGACTTGTGTTGGAGCGCTACGGTCGAAACGGGGGTCTTGTTCATCGGGAGGGGTGTGGCGTACCGCAAAACG
>NC_041391.1:678358813-678394540 GCF_002162155.2 Triticum dicoccoides
GATCGACTTCAGTTAGCAGCAGTAGCGAAGGAATCGCTCCATTGGGTTCAGTTAACAGCCATCGATCGATCGCTCGGGTTCAGTAACTTGTAGCCTGCAGTGCAATCGCTCGGGTTCAGTAAGAGCCCAACGCCTCGCTCGGCTTCAGTTAGAGCCAATGCCTCACACACACGCGCGTACATACAAGAGAAACACGCATCGCTCCGCCCCCGACCTCCCACCGTAACCGGCAACTCCCCGAAATTTTCCTCCCCCTCGCTTCTACCACGGTTTTTTTCGTCATGGACGGCCCAAAGAATGTCATGCAGCTGCGTCTCCGGCCCGCCCAGGACGAAAAGCCCATTTTCTGTCATGAATTTTTGTCATAGAAGTAGGAGCCCAACACATCTGTGATGATACCAGGTTTTGTCACAATTATCGTCATAGAAGTGTCATATGTATGACAAAAAGAAATTCGTTCGGCCCAAAATGTCATGGATGTGTCTTTTTTTTTGTAGTGCTGCTCAGGGTTCTTCTGTGGCTCTGCAACCGCCGATCTGGCCGGTTTCGGCCAGATTCGTATTGTCGGTGGTTCCCTTGCGGCGGCAGCGCAGCTGCTGTGCGGGGTCAATGGATTGCGGCGCGTGGGTATGGAGTCCGAGATGCTCCGGGTGAAGGCCTGCCCGGTTGCTGTCGGTCGGTGGCGGCGGCGCCCGCGGGCGTCGTTTCCCTCTTTGGAGGCGCTGCCGTGGAGATCTCCGACCTCTCCTACCCTCGGTTCAAGCTCTTCGGGTGAAAGCCTAAGGCCCGGCGTCGGGCTGGGCGACGACATCGTCCTCGTTGTATACCCCTTTGGGGCGTCGCCTTGAAGAGCTTTGATCCTGTTCGCGCATTCCATAGGCAGGACGCTCGCGGCACTGCGGTCGGCTGGTGTCCGTCCGGCGATGTGAGCGGTTTGCGTTGCGACTCCTGTGGCGACAACGATGGTGGCGAGCGGAGCCCGGTCGCGGCTTGTCCTTCTGGTTTCGACGGTCCGGTGTGTCAATGGGTGCGCCTATGCTGGTTTCGTGCTGTGATAGAGAAGTCAGAGCTGCGGTCGGCGGGGCCACTACGGCAACGTTGACTTCCTGAGGGTGGTTCTCAGCGGGCGGTGCTCTCCGGATGTTGCACTGGGCTATGCCGACGCGAGGCTTGCAACTTTCTCCTGTGAAACTCTTCAACAAAATAGGAGCTGGCATGTACTCGACGCTTCGGTCGACTGTTTGGCATTCGTGGCCAGGTCGTCCGTGTGTGCCCCGTGGGGGGTGGTAATCTAGGTTTTCACCCGGTTTTCCTCTAATTAACTGGACGAATCTCTTCTTCTTAATCAATGAAAATGACAAATCTTTTGCCTTGTTTCAAAAATATATATTGCAGGTCACATAGAAAATGCTAAATGGAGGACGAGCTCCATGTAGCTCATCTTACTGAAAGAAAAATAAAAAATCAGATTGTGAAGTTCAAAAATTCTGAAAACAATCACATATGTTCGTACAGACGTATACTACATGTGTGTAAAATTTAAACATGTTCATGTTTTGTAAATGGCAAACAATACATGCACGGTTCATTATTTAAATAAATGAATTTTTATTTTTTGTGTAGCTTTCATCATAATATATTTCATCGTCATACTTTACACATATGTAAAATACATCTATATGAATATGTAGAGATTTCTTAATAGTTTTTTGAAACTTCATAGTTTGATTCTTGATTCTTTTTTTGAAAAAATATGGTTCATGGAGCTCGTCCTCCAAGATGCCCCACTGAGGTCACATTGAGTACGTAGAAGCTTTTTTCTGCGACTTTACATAAACTTGAACCTCTAACCGACACACGCACGCACACACACAGACGTACAACCTTCATGTGACACACGGGTTGTCAAACCTAAAAGTCTTTATCCCTAGTGAGTTGGGCTAAGACCACCCTTCTAACCATTTGACTATGGACGCCGCTAACTGCCACACGTGTGGGCGTTAAGGAATCTGCTCACACGTTATGTGTGGTGCCTAAGAGAACCAGCCCATACGTCTGTATGTGGGCAAAACAACTAGCGCCCACACGCCTCTTTTTCTCCCTCCCGGTCCCTCTTACACACGTTCGTGTGGGCGAAATAGATAACGCCCACATGCCCGGTACGTCAGGCCCGCACGCCCCACGTGACACTTTACCGCGCGTCCCGCAGTCGCCATGGGCCGGACCCTCGTCCATGTTCGTTTAAGTACAGTTGCCATGTCGCTGAACTACGGTTGCCATGTCGGACAGCTACAGTTGCCATGTTTGCTCAACTGCAGTTGCCATCTCAGGTCAAAGTTCCAGATTGCCATTTTTTGGACAAGTACAACTGTTGCCATGTGTGGTCTGGTCCACTGCAGTTGTCATGATTTCAAAACTTTAGGAGTTGCCACCTACTAACACTAGGCAGTTGCCATGTAGCGCTATAAAAAAAAGGCATGGCAAAAAACATGTTCGGGTAAAAAGAGAGAGTTGCCATGTGCTCACAAGCACGCTAGGGCAGTTGCCATTTAAAAAAAAAAGAGTTGCCATTTGCTTACGTGCACGCTAGGACAGTTTGCCATGTACCATGCCAAACATATGGCAACTGACATCTTCGAGTAAAAAAAAAGAGAGTTGCCATCTGCTTGCTATCACACTAGGGCAGTTGCCATGTACACTGCGGAACACATGGCAACTGGCAGCTTGGGTTTGGGAGAGGAGGCGGGCGTGTGGGGGAGATGGCAAACTGCCCACACACCAGCCCTTGTGCGTGACTGAAACTGGTGTGTGGGCGAACTGCTAAACGTCCACACACCGGCCCCTCCATGTGGTAAAACGGATGTGTGGGCGACCTCTCACACACACCACACACGCGAGTTGTTCTACGTGGCATATAAAATTAGCTAATTCGTGCAGAAATTACTGGACGGTGATGGAGGCGTGTGGGTGAGTTGGCTAACGCTCACACGTGTGGGCGTTAACATTTTCGTTGACTATATGTTGGTCTTCGTATAACTTCAGAGTTCGTGATTATAGTGTCATACATATTCTTGGGTGACTGCGTGCATATCTACGATTCTGTCGGATTTTGGAGAAATGAAAATGGATAGTATATACCATGCGCTCCATACATTCCATGGTTTGTTGTAGAACAAATAATAGAGAGGGTCGGCCTAGCTTTTCCTTTTCTTTTTTAGAAAGGAGAAATGGGCTAGCCTAGTGCATGTGGGTCTGGGATTCGACCTGAAATGCAATCGAACATACGGGTGAAGCATTTCGTTGATGCCACAATTATTGCAAGAATCGTGTTGATACGTTTAGAAAGAGGTAGATCTTGTTGATCGTTTTCGTCCAAAGCATATATGCACCGTACGTGTCAAATCATGCTAAGCCTGGTCCGACCCAATCTCGATGTAGCGTGATCTCATGTGATACACGTATCCAATCAAAAATCATCCTATCGCCGCCTGCTCTCTCACAAGTGAAGCAACATCACACGATCTATGACGGTTTTACCCTGTATCCTTAAGCAGCACGGAGAAGCTAGGTTTGGCAACGACGGGTGCTCGTGCATGGAAGGCACGATAGACCTTGACGTGCGTCAGCGTCAACAAGCCACCGGCCAGTGCGGGCGTGCACACGTGGCACGGGACAAGAAGTTTCGAAGGTGTGGTCATTCGGTTGGCCGTTGAATTACCCTCGGTCCCGGCAAGAGCTGGACGCAGCGGCACGCGTCGGAACACAGGAGTGGTCGGCGAGGCAGTTATTCCGTCCTGGTCAGCTTCTACTGTGCGTACGTGCATCACTTTCACTTCTCCACCATGCATGGCCGGCAACCAGTGAGCGCCATGCACGTAGCCACGTACCCTACCCTAGCGAGCACCATATTTTCTTCGGTCGTATCGTATCGTATCGTATAGTATAATAATCCATGACCTCTCGTTCCCTTGTAGTACTTGGAAACGTGGATAGATCGAGTCGGTAACTCGGTATTCTCGACGATAGATCGAGCGGCTGCATGTGCTAGCATAATCCGTGGCGTCTCTCCAACGGATCCGGTTTGTCTGCTCCCTCTTCATGCTCCCATCCGTGCTTCCACTTCATCCTACAACTGTTTTTTTTTCTTTTCTAATCTAATCATCTCCCCCCTGATATTACGGGGTGGGGTCGGATCTTATTTTGTTCCAATCAAATCAAGCCACATATACAGGAGCACGGATGGACACACGCGAGGGGAGCAGGCAAGTCTCGTCCCTCTCAGGGCCGGTCCTGAGGGGGGGCAGGAGGGGCGACTGCCCCGGGCCCCCACGGTCGGGGGGCCCCTCCCAGGTACGTAAGTATAGCGTGTAGCGTACGCACGCAGTGCAGCCGAGTGCACGTAGTGCTTTCATTCCTCTCCGATCGCTGAATGCGAACGCAAAAAAAGATCGCTGAATGCCCAAGGTAGTTGGGCCTGTACTGGGTCGCTCCACCTAGCCCAAGTAGTAATAGCTACGTTGATGTATCTGGAGCGTCTAATCCCCTTAAATAAAGCTGGACCGTCGGTTAGGATCGGGGGCTAGGAGCCAGGGCTGCCCTTTTTGCCTAGCTATGAGATCGGCACAGTTAACCTAACGCTTGCTCGAGAAGGAGACCCAAAGATACATAGCTGTGCATCGGAGCCGGCGGCGCACCGGCGTCTAGTTTGTGGGTCTGAGCGTTGTCTGCCAGGTCAATGTCTTCCGCGGTACATATCACTGACCGATATGCTTCTACAGTTTGGGAACAAGGATTTTATGGTGTAGATCTCAAATAGATTAAGAACAGGATGATGTTCTGGATGCAAATCGTGACGAGTAGTTTTGGGTTGAATTATAGGATGGCACAATAAATTTGCACAACTAGTAGGAGTAACTTTGCACGGTTGCAGATTTGATTTCTAATCTATGAAGAATATTGTGAATATCATTTTAATTTATTTGCTCCTCTAATCTTAATTTCTTGGACACTGCTATTTATAGAATAATAATCTTACCATTAAGCAGTCCAAGAACAACTATGCTTTTTGATCAAATTTCTTTTAGCCTATACATGGAGTCATTGTCTTCGAACCTTCTGTACCTGAAACCATATAACTATGCTCCATCGTTCTAGTAACCTTGATAATTAGTATGCCCCCTCCTATTTCCAAGGATGTCTTTAGATAACGACATTCATATATTTTCTATATATAGGGATACTTATAAGATCACAATGAAGATTATGTGGTTAAGTCATGTAATCTTTTGTTTGTACCCACTATTTGTGGTGTTTCTTTTTCTTTTTGCTATTTTAGTTGATACTATGTACGTTTCAAACCTATTTATTTTCTTTCAATAAAAATGGTTGTGGGCATCATGATGATACAGAGGCCGGGGTCTTTCCCCTTTTCAAAAAACAAGATCACAATGACACAAATATCAAGTGTTCACCAAAAACATTTTTTATATATACATGTATTGATTATTATTAAAGGCCCGAAAATTTAGTTTCGCCCCGTGCCCCTAAATTCTTAGGACCGGCCCTGGTCCCTCTCCAACCATACAATATGTCCATCCGCCTGCATGCATGCGGCCACCAAGGTACTGCTGCATGCAATAATAGCAATCTGGCACGCACCTATGATTGGCCACGTCAGGGGATTCGATGCATGCAGCATGCATGCGTACTTTTGCTGGGTGGTGCAAAGACTTTGACACTAACGCAGCGGTTAATTTTGAAATGTCCGGCTGCAATTTTTTATAGGACAGAGAACTTTTTAGTAACTTTACTGGACAGAGATAATTGGCCGGCAGTTGATCGCGGGCAACCCATGCTGCCGTAGATATCGACCTCATAATTCACCAGTTCATTCTTTTTTACAGCCATAACTTCCTTGGTTGGTCTCTTCGGGAAGAATAGTTTAGGAGACGGTCGAGTACTTCCGACGACGGCCGGGCTGTCAAAGCTGGCCGGGGTGTAACGGCACCTAGTTTATTTACTGTACGCCTGTAAGATGCCGGCCACTGCCAGCCGTGGGTTGTTGAAAGAAGTCTGTACTTTCTACGAGTGCACGTACGCTGACGGAATGTACCACATGTCGATCGGTTTGAGCCTAATCCCGACCACACGTACGTTCCCGCTAATTAACCACGGCCGTGCAGTATAATACTCCTATATACTAATATAAGAATGCATACTAATAGACGAATGCATGTATGACGATTGACGTATAATGTGCTGCCTAGTCTCTTCCATCAGATTGGTCTTTTGGTTGCATTGACTAGAGCATGCACTTCTACATGGTCTCGGTACCAAGAGGTCTTGAGTTCAAGACTCGGCTGACGCAATTAAAATTGCAGTCACTTTGGGTCCACGTTTAGGCCTTAGGGAGCCACACGTGAGGGGGAATGTTGACGTATAATGTGCTGCCTAGTCTCTTTCATCAGATCGGTCTTTTGGTTGCATTGACTAGAGCATGCACTTCTACAACGACGAGCTAAACAATGGTTTTCGAACAATTGTATAGTTTCTCCATGTTGAACAACGAAAACGACAGGATTAAAATCAAATGGATCGCCAGCTAGCTCTGTCTTTCGGTTATATAGTCGTACTTTAGTTCAAAACCGCGATACTTATTTTAGATCGGAGAGAGTAGTGCATTTTTAATCAGACCCAACGACACAGATCTACGGCGTAACAACGACACGGCAAGGCTCCGGGAAATTAAGCATCCATCGTGGTTGTTGTCACGAGGATTACGGCCGAGCGTGTGTGGATTAGCAGGCAAATTGTTTGGCGCGGGACAGAATTGAGCGAGCTAGCGACAGGTCAGATCAAATTACCACATGCATCCGTCAGCTAGGGAGGTCTGCCTCCCCCTCCGCGGGTATCAGATTTTATTTTTACATTTTTTTGAAAAGAAAGGTGCTCCCCCCGTCCCAACTTTTATTGAAAAGCAAAGGCGAAACCGACAAACCCAAGACATTGCACATCGCTCGGCAACAACCAAAGTTGCTGTTACAGAAGAAGGGTTTTAAGCTACCCTATTACAGCACAGGAAAAGCCCAGCCAAGAGGCTGACTGACAAAATATAGGCAAATTCAAGCTAGTTCAGGACACATCCCAGACTATCTAAGCAATTCCCCTCTTCGCCGATCCAAAAGCCTTAAACACCGAAGAAGTAACGCATCCGGGGAGTCCGAGCACAGAATTTTTCATTGCCTTAGTAGTCCTCCCACCAGGTCCATGATGTAGTGAATATTTCGCCATTTTCGCCCCTGGTAAACAAATTCATTGCGCAAAATCCATAAGCCCAACAAGGTAGCAGATGTGACAAGATTAACATCCTCTTTTTTCTTTCTTTGTTTTCATAAAACAAACAAGGATATGAAAGATATAGGTAAGGTGATACACATCCCTTCAGAAATTATTTTCCAGATCTGAACAGCTACCACCAATTCAAAAAATAGGTGTTTAATCGATTCTTTCTCACTGCAAAACACACAAGTAGGGTCTTCCACAAGTCTCCTCTTATCTAGATTATCTCTGGTCAGGCATTTATTATAGTAAGCTAGCCAGAGGAAGACATGAATATTGGATGGAACTTTGGTTTTCCAAATAGCATCTTTAATATCAGAAGATATGCCTCCAAAGTTAATCATTTTATAAAAAGATTTCACTGTATAAATCCCAGATGGTTCAAGATCCCATCTAGGAATGTCTAGGGTAGCACAGGGTGTAAATTTTCTAACTACATCACACAGATCCAACCACTTGTACATGGTGACACCATCCACACATCTTCTAAAAGTTAGCTGTAGAGTATTGCCATCCCACACCTGGGCAATGGTGGCATCTTGTTGTTGACAGATGTCAAAAAGCTCCAAAAATCTGGTTTTTAGGGAACATTCCCCAATCCAAGTATCATGCCAGAAGGCAATGCTCTCACCATTCCCAGGCACCCAGCTAACAAAGGTTCTAGCAGCTTCTAGAGACCAGGTTAAGCTTTTCCAAAAAGGAGAGCCCAGCCCAGACTTGCCCCAATAGATATTGGGCTTATCAGTGGCATACTTGAGAAATAATGAATTTTTTTTCAAGTCACTATCTCTCCCATCATGAAACCTTCTCCCCCATGAGGCCAGAAGGGTCATGTTGTATTCTCTGAGATTGGGTACCATCATTCCCCCAAATTCCTTTCGCTTAGTAATTAAGCCCCTATTGGCAAGGTGATATTTATGAGTATCTCCCATGTTACGCCCAAAAAAGTGAGACATCTGTGAAGTAATGGCATCAATGGCCCATTTAGGAAACTTCATAATGGACATCAAATAAGCAGGAATGCTAGCAATGCATGTGGTCAATAGGATCGGCTTGCCTCTATAGGATAAATGTTTTCCCAACCATCCAGCTATATTTTGGATGATCATGTCTATAATATGTTGGATGTCCTCCCTCCTCAACTTTTTAAAGTGAAGAGGTACTCCAAGGTATTTGAAAGGAAAATCCCCAAACTGGTAGCAAAAAATCTGTGCAAGCTCATTGTACATATCTAGAGGAATGTTGATAGTAGTAGATCACTTTTACTAAAGTTAATTTTAAGACTAGAGAGGTTTTCAAAACATGTCAACACCCACTTCAAATTTCTGGCATAAACCATAGAGTTTTGTAGGAATAATATGGTGTCATCAACATACTGTAGGCTGATGACACCACCAGGGATCACTTGTGGAAGAAGACCAACAATTAAACCACCTCTAGCAGCTTTGAAAGCATCTTAGAAAACACATCAGCAACTTAGTTAAAAAGCAAAGGTTAATGAGGATCACCCTGCTTCAATCCTTTGCCAGCCACAAAATATGGACCATTAGTTTCATTAATCCTGACCTGAAAGGTCCCTTGATGTAGAGTACTAAACACCCAATTAACCCATTTAATACCAAAACCCCTAGAAAGGAGCATTCCTTTTATAAAATCCTAGTTAACCCTATCATAAGCCTTCTCATAATCCACCTTAAGGACCAAACCATCACCTCCTGATCCATGAACTTCCTGATTGACTTCATGAGCCATCACAACACTCTCCAGTATGAACCTCCCTTTGATGAAGGCAGTCTGATTGGAAGAAATCTGTTTATCACACAAGGGTGAAACTCTAGTAGTCATAGCCTTAGAAAAGATCTTGACAACACAGTTACTAAGGCTAATAGGTATGAAATTCTTCATCTCCCTGGCTAGAGGAATTTTTGGGATGAGTGTAATAAGGGCAAAATTAAGCCTATGCATGTCAATTCTACCATCTTCAAAATCTTTAACCATCCACATAAAGTCTTTTTTGATGAGATCCCAAAAGGATTGGTAAAATAGAAAAGATAATCCATCAGGGCCAGGGGCCCCACTGGCATACGAACTCAGGATAGCTTGCTTGATCTCCTCCTCAGAAAAGGAGTTTTCTAGAATAATCCTGTCAGCTTAAGAGATTACCTCCTCCCCTTCCCAAAAGTTAGGTTCAAGATGAATATCAGGTTTAGGATCAAAGGCAAAAAGATTTTTATAAAAATCAGTAACCACTTTTAGCATGTCAGTTGTGGATGTCACTATCCCACTAGGCCGTCCAATTCAGAAAGGTGGTTTTTTTCTATTTCTATGATTAGCCAAGGCCTGAAAATAGGCATTATTTATATCACCTTCAAGGATCTTTCTATCTCTAGATATCTGCCACAAAGCAGTTTCCTCTTTTTTCAGATCTCATCCAACTCTTTTTGATGTCTCCCATCCTAGCAAAATCACCAGGGGATAAATTGTGAGTCTCAGAAGAGACATCTAGCATATCAAGGTCCATAAGAAGGGCTTTCTTCTTTTTCTTAATGGCAACTTCTAAATTAATACTCCAACCTTTAGTTTTTTCCTAAGAACTCTAATTTCAGCATCCAATTCTCAACAGAGGAGGTCCTAGAGGACACAAAGTCCCAGGCATCCACTACAACCTGTTTAAAACCAGTTTGAGAGAGCCACCATTTCTCAAACCTACCTAAACATCTTAGGACCAACATGTCTCCTGGCCCCTGTGTCCAGCACCAAGGGGGCATGATCACTACCAACTCTGGGGAGGGCAACAAGGGAGGACATGGGAAAATGAGCATCCCAATCCAAAGAAGTGAAAATCCGATCCAAGACAGCAAAACCTGGATTCTCTTGATTATTGGACCAGGTATATTTTCTATTGGAAACAAAAAAATCCATAAGATTCCATCTATTTATCCAATCATTGAACAACAAAGCACTTTGTTGATCAACAAGGCCAGTACTCTTCTCATTGTTCCCTCTAATCAAATTGAAATCACCACAAATTAGAACAGGATAGGAGTTGGAAACAAAACCATCATGTAACTTAGAAATGCAATCTAGTTTGAACTCAGGGTAAGAAGACCCATATACAATCACCAAATGCCATAAAAATCCATCACTTTTGTTCTTAACAGTAGCTTTAATTGAGAATCTATTATTAGCAAACCCAATCACATCAAACTTATCTTTTTTGAGACCAATGAAAATACCCCCAGCAGAACCCACAGCAGGAAGAAATTGCCAACTAAAAATATTCTTAGGATCCAAGGATCTAAGGAAACCATCAGACATGATTTCCTTCTTTGTTTCTTGGAAACCAATAAAATTAGGGTTAGTGTAAGTGCATCTAGTGCCACCCCTAGTTTATTTTGGAGTATTGACATCAACTTGGTTGAGGGACTAATGTGTTTGTGAGAATTGCAGGATAACACGGGTAGTAGTCCCATATTAATTCAGTTTACCTAGCAGAGATGACTCCCAAAAATGTGTGAAGACATTGAAGACAATGGTAGTCTGTGAAGATATTCACATTGAAGACTATGGCATGAGAAGACATCACATGAAGACTATGGAGTGCGAAGACATATTTGTTTCGTAGTTTCCATTTCTTCCTTGTTGAGTCATAGGAACCACCGTACTGTTAAGTGGGGTCCAAGTGAACAAAGTCAGAGTGACTGAGGTCATGCTCAACCAAATCCTATGTCTTCGTGCGAAGACAATGAGAGAAAATCTTATCCAGAGCTGGATGAGTCAGCTTTACTTGCAGCCCAAATTAAGCTGCCGCGTGTGTTCGAAACCTGACCGTTGGAAACATGTCAGTTCCTTAGTGACCCAGGGGCATTTTGGAAAAATCAGGCCGGGTTGCCTCCTGGCTATAAATAGCCCACCCCCTACACCATAAATTGGTGGCTGCTCAGAGTTAGTGCACGAATTTTGTCGTTTGAGAGCAACCCACCTCCGAAGCCTTTGAGAGAGTAATCCTTGTGAGGACAAAGCCTAAAACACCCAGAGCCAAAGAGTATTAAGGCATCACTGAAGTCTTTCTGTCCGCGTGATCTGAAGACTTATTACACTTGAGGACTGTGAATCCTCCAGTCGGTTAGGCGTCGCGTTCTGAGCATCCAAGAGTCATTGTGGATTGCCAGTGAACGAAGTCTGTGCAGGTTTGTAAGTCTCCCTTGAAGACATACCAGAGTGATTGGGCGAGGACTAAGTGTTCTTAGCTCAAGGGGGATAACGTGAAGATGCGGTCTTTTGAGTTGAATCTCAGCCTCCCTAACCAGATGTGTAGTTGTCACAGCAACTGGAACTAGTCCAACAAATCTCTGTCCTCTCCGAGCAACTGGTTCCATCTTTTACCTCTCTTTACTTACAGTTTGTCTTCGTGAACTCATTGCCCATTTGTCTGATCTGATTGATTTCACTGAGTGAAGACTGTTTACTATTTGGCTTCATACTATCTTCCATCCCGATCCTTACTACCTAACTGCTGATAGTCTTCGTGCTTTCACTTCATTGCTTACTTGACTATGGCTTGTCTAGTGTAGTCTACCTTCCGCTGCATATCAATAGGTTCATTTCTATTGTTTGTCTTAAAAGCATTCATGTTTTGAAGACTTACAAAAAAAATCGCCTATTCACCCCCTCTAGTCGAATACTAGCACTTTCAATTGGTATCAGAGCAAGGTGCTCCCTTGTTCTATGTGATTCGGTCTAACCACCTTGAGTTTAGCTATGTCGACTGCAGGGATAATCAAAGTCTCTGCTGCGTGTCCTGTCTTTGATGGTCAAGATTATCCCAAATGGAAAGTAATGATGAAGAAGCGCCTCCTTGCCATGAACATTGAACTGTGGACCGTCACAGAGATTGGTCTCACCGATTTATGCAAGATGGCGAATGCTGGTGACATTCGAAAGTACACTCGTATGGGTATGATGGCTAAGGATATCATATGCTCATGTCTATCCAATGACGAGTTCAGGCGCATCATGCATCTTTGCACTGTGAAGCTTATTTGGGACCGGATTTATGATGTGTATGAGGGTCATGGAACCTGTCAAGACCCGTGGTTCTGCGAGTTCAAAGAATCTCTTAAAACGATGTCTTTCGAACCCGAGTCATCTGATCAAAACTACTGCCTCATGGCATGTAGTGTCAAGGTAATCTCTGGTGATTCCAAACCTAGCTATAAGACCCATCAGATGGCTATAAGACCCTCTGGTGATTTATGATGTGATGGACATGACCCATCCGTTAGCTTAGCATTATGATCGTGTTAGTTTCATTGCTACTGCTTTCTTCATAACTTATAGAAGTTCCTCAGACTATGAGATTATGCAACTCCCGAATACCTGAGGGACACTTTGTGTGTTACCAAACGTCACAACGTAAAAGGGTGATTATAAAGGTGCTCTATAGATGTCTCCGAAGGTGTTTGTTGGGTTGGCATAGATTGAGATTAGGTTTTGTCACTCCATGTTTCGGAGAGGTATCTCTGGGCCCTCTCGGTAATACTCATCACTATAAGCCTTGCAAGCATTGTGACTAATGAGTTAGTTGTGGGATGAAGTATTAAGGAACGAGTAAAGAGACTTGCCGGTAACGAGATTGAACTAGGTATTGAGATACCGATGATCGAATCTCGGGCAAGTAAAATACCGATGACAAAAGGAACACCGTATGTTGTTATGCGGTTTGACCAATAAAGATCTTCGTAGAACCGTAGACGTGTCTCGGTCATGTATACATAGTTCTCGAACCGTAGGGTCCGCATGCTTAACGTTCGATGACGATTGGTATTATGAGTTTATGTGATATGTTGTACCGAAGATTTTTTGGAGTCCTGGATGTGATCACAGACATGACGAGGAGTCTCAAAATGGCCGAGACATAAATATTGATATATTGGACTACTATATTCAAACATCAGAAGTGTTCTGGAGAAGTTTCAGATAAAACCGGAGTGCCGGAGGGTTACTAGAACCCCCCGGGGAACTAATGGGCCTCGATGGGCCCTAGTGGAGAGAGAGAGGGGCCGGCTAGGGCAGGCCGCGCCCCCCCTCCCCCTGACTCCGAATAGGACAAGGAAGGGGGAGGGCGCCCCCTTGCCTTCCCTCTCTCCCTCTCCTTCCTTCCCCCTCCCTTCCCCAAGTTGGAAACGTACTAGGAATAGGATTCCTAGTAGGAATCCTACTTGGGGCGCACCCTACAAGGGCTGGCCGGCCTCCCCCTTGCTCCTTTATATACAGGGGCAGAGGGGCACCCTAGGACTCACAAGTTGACAATTGTTTTAGCCGTGTGCGGTGCCCCCTCCACAGTTACACACCTTGGTCATATCGTCATAGTGCTTAGGCAAAGCCCTCGGCCTCAACTGGATCAAGAGTATGAGGGATGTCTCTGAGCTATACGTGTGCTGAATGCGGAGGTGTCGTACGTTCGGTGCTTGGATCGGTTGGATCGCGAAGACGTTCGACTACATCCACTACAAAAAAATACACTGTCGTGATGATACGTGTTTGTCATAGTAGGTCGCGTTTTCTATCGTGCATGTACATCCATGACGATTTTATGAAAGAATTAAGATAGTCATACCTGTGCTGTCGTAGAAATGTTCCATGACATTACCAAAATTATCATCACGGAAGTGTCCACTTCCATGACAATAAATCGTGCGTCATAGAAGTGCTTTCGTCAAGGGTGACCGACACATGGCATCCACCATAACGGAACACTGTTAAGATATCGGGTCCAGTTTTGGATCCGATAACCCGTTAACAGCCCTGACCAATGGGGATTTTCCACGTGTAAAATCATCATTGGCCCGAGGAAACACGTGTTGCCTCACCATTGGGACAGATGTCATCCACTCATTGGATAGGAGGCGCCTATGATAGGTCGACACATGGCATGGCCCAACAGTGGACCATTCCGATGAAAAAGGTCGGCCTAGTAAAAATTAGCAGGCCAGCCCATATAAGGCCTACTTGTGACAGGTCCATTTAAGCCCACGGCCCATACGAGATGTGCCAATTCGGCCCGTCAACGACCCGTTAAAGATTTGACACCATTGCAGCCCATCGTCAGTTCAAGCCTGTTAACAGCCCGCTATATATTTCGGCTCAATATTGGCCCGATGAGATTTTGGCCTGTTAACGGCCCATTCAATGGATGGGCCAATTTTCAGGATGTACATCTTTCGGCCTTTTAGCGACCCATTTAAATGTTGGGCTAATTTCTGGCCAGGTGTGTCTTTCAGCCTATTGACGGCCCATAATCAGTTGGGCCATTTGTAGTCCGACCTGAGTTTTGGCCTTTTAGCGACCCATTTAAGTGTTGGGCCAATTTCCGGCCCGGTGTGTCTTTCAGCCTGTTGACGGCCCATAAATCAGTTGGGCCATTTGTAGTCGGACCTGAGTTTTGGCCTTTTAGCGACCCATTTAAGTGTTGGGCCAATCCCCGGCTCTGTGTGCCTTTCAGCCTGTTAACGGACCATAAATGAGTTGGGCCATTTGTAGTCGGACCTGATTTTTGGCCTTTTAACGGCCCATGCCCTTCATGGTCTAATACCAGCCCGGTTTCTCTTTCGGCCTGCTAAAGGCCCACAACATAGTTGGGCCATTTACAATACGACCTGACTTTCAGCCTCTTAGCGGCCCATGCTCTTCATGCCCCAGTACAATCCTGCTGTCTCTTTAAGCGTGCTAAAGGCCCACAGTATGGTTGGGCCATATGTAGCCCGAACTTAGTAACAGCCTGTTAATGGCCCGTGAAATCAAATGGGCCCACCTGTTGCCCACTTCGATGTCGTCCTGTTAACGACTCGGGAGGTAAGAGGGACGACCATTAACTTTCGGCCTAGTAACGACCCATTAACTTAATGGGCCCACTAAAGTTCGTACATGTCTTTAGGCCAAATTAGATAATTTAAGCCCATTACAACGAGCAATTATGCACAGACCAAAACCGATCAAGCAAAGGTACGACATACAGGGAAAAACGTTGCACAACCATCATATATTACAGGAAACTACATCCACTGGGCAACCAAAGATTGATGCGAGTGCAAATAAATGAACAAAACCTAACGACCTACAACGTCACAATCTACAACCTCAGCACGGATGATGCCCATAAGCATGTGGGCAAGTTCTTGCTGCTTTGCTATATTGTATCTGAAAACATTGATCAGTTGTTGTTACGCACGAATCTGCACCTCTGATTCCTCCACCATTTCCATCATTGCTTCTAACATTAATTGGTTCACAAACATACATTTTTCCATTGCATTCGAGACAGAGGATACTGAACAGATTCAGATGGTGAGTTTGTCAGGCTTGTATTATTGATAGTGGAGAGTGTCTCGACTACTGCATCATAACATAAATTAGGAGGGGAACCAAACAGATTAATCATGAGTTATTGCCATATTATCTGGCCTAGATTTATTGGAAATAAACAATGCGGTTGCCTTGCTGTTTTCAGAGTTTGTCTTCTTATGTTCAGCAGCCTGCACCAAATTAACACACTAGCATTGGTATCATTGGCAAAGTCAGATAATAGGAAAGCAACATTCGCTCCTTTAACATTTTGCCACAACTAATTTTAGATCAGATAAAGGTTGGATTCACGCTGATTAACAAAATAAATGCTGATGTAAAAATATAGTGATATACAACAGGTACTTACATCAGCATTGGAGCACAAAGAATTCCTACAAGATATTTTCCTCGAATATAATCGCAATGAATGAAGTCTTCTATCATTTAACCTTATTTTCTAAAAGAGAGATGGGTAAGAAACATGTAGAAAATATGATCAGAATGCTATAAAATTTCATGATGCGAGGATACGCACACGCTTCTTAGAATGGAGTTGACATTCTTTTGCTGGACTGGAATCTACTTGTTGTCAGTGGGAGTTGGGTTTCTCTGTGCTGGAGCAGTATCTATGAAAAATGGAGTTGGATTATTATCTCCTGGCGTTTGGATCTTTTGCAAGAACCTGGTTTGTAACCCTTCAGATTCTAACATAGCTGTCTTCCCCTTGCATGCCTTATATAGAAGAATGGTGCTTCAATTATAAAACATGCTACAACAGTGATGGAATAGGTGCTGAAGAATAAAAAGACATGACATATTGACATGTATTCCATCCATCCGGAAATAAATGGATGGGTCTATGCATATTTCAGTTCTAGATACATCCAGTTTTATCCATTTATGCGACATGTAATCCGTACGGAGGGAGTATGATGTAAGAGCTAGGGATACGACAGGACAACACATTAAAAAAACATTGAAAACCCACTGCAAAACCAAAGTATTCAAACCCACTGATATGAGATAGTACACTCATGCAGCTCAGGATGCAAAAATACCAGACAGTTTTCCTTACAAATATCAACATTGTGGCATTTAATCATACATTTTGCTACAACTAAATTTAGATCAGACAGGTTAGATTCACACTGATTAACAAAATATATGTTGATGTAAAAATATAGTGACATACAACAGGTACTTACATCTGCATTGGAGCACAGAGAATTCCTGCAAGAATCTTTCGTCACAGACGATACCAGTGCAGAAATTCTTCTATCTACTAAGCTTATTTTCTAAAAGAGAGATGGATAAGAAACATGTAGAAAATATGATCAGCATGCTATAAAATTTCATGATGAAAGGATATGCACATGCTTCTTATAATGGAGTTGACATATTTTTGCTACACTGGAGCGGACTAGTTCTTTGGCCACTGGAATTTGCTTATTATCAGTAGGAGTTGGGTTTCTCTGTGCTGGAGCAGTATGTATAAAAACTTGAGTTGGTTTATTATCTCCTGGCATTTGGATCTTTTGTAAAGATCTTGTTTGTAACCCTTCAGATTCTAACATAGTCGTCTTCCCCTTGCATCCCTTGTACAGAAGAATGGTGCTTCAATTATAAAACATGCAATAGTAGACAGATGGAATAGGTACCGAAGAATAAAAAGCATGACATATTTACATGTATTCTCTCCATCCAGAAAAAATGGATGGGTCTAGGCATATTTCAGTTCTAGATACATCCTTTTTATCCATTTCGGCAACATGTAATCCGGACAGAGGGAGTATGGTGTAAGAGCTAGGGATACGACAAGACAACACAGTAAAAAACAATAGTTGAATGTAAAACTGTATGCTAGCGGAATACATATAGAAAAAACTAAGGCAACATACACATGTATGATTGGGAAACTAATATGGCATTGCAACAGAGCACTAGAACATCACTTGAATGTAAAAAAACATGGTATGGTAGACATATGAAGTACATACTGATGAATAACAATGCATAAGATATTCAGAAGCATGACGTCCAAATTAAGCAGATGGCATTGTGATAGAGTAGAATGACAATACTTCAATTTGAAAACATGTTATCATGAATGGAATAGGTACTGAAAAAAAGGAAGGCATGGCATATTTACATGCATCATTAGCATGCTAAGCACATGGCATTGCAACAGAGTAGATACACTCCAGGACATTATATGCATGTTGTACCCATATCACGGGCCAAGTTAGAGCAAGGACCTTGTGGAGTGAAGAGGATTCATCATCTTTCTGCAAGTCTTCTGAAGAACTACCTTTACATGTTCCATCATATTGGGTATCATTGACATCAAGTTTATTAGCCTTTACATTGCTCCGTGAGGTTCTTGTGGAGATATCAATGTGTGCAATTATATCTGACATGCATGGAAGACAACTACTATTTAGATTTATGTAATGAGTGCCTATAGGAGACGACATAAATAGTAGGACTGGGGTTAACTAGCAGCAACAGGTCTCAAAAACTAAAGGGAGAACACAAATGAAAGCTGCAGAATATGTATCATTTGTACTCGAGATTAACTAGATGGCACAAAAAAGTAATAAAGAACAACATAGGTAATACTAGAAGTGGTATAATACTATAATCACCAGCCTGTGGGATATCACTGGCTGATGGATGATAACTATGGAACAACATTACCTAAAGAACAAGTATCTTAGCTGAACTATGGAACATCGTTACTCCTGAACAAGACCCGTAAGAGATCAGCATGAATATACAGTGAAACGTGATAATCTATTTTCCATGATCAGATGAATAACAAAGCCATAAATTTTGCACATAATAAGATGAGGGTACAACCTATCTGGCCGCCATCCATAGGAGTGAGCATCATGTGCTGACTTGTCGATGACTGTGCAGTTATTGTGGTTGTCCATGTCGGGCACGCGCATTCGATGTAGGAAACTGTTGAGTGGGGACTAATGCTCCCTTCTAGTGTATGCTTCCCTTGTTGGAGCAGCTACGATGAGTCGGAAGATGGTGTGGTTGAAGATGGAGATAACGCATAATGTTAAGAATGACACATCTCTTTGATCTGAAGAAATACACTAAGAGATCAACAGCAAGGTACGAGAGTGGTCACATGTCTGTTAGACCAAAGACTAAATTCGGGTCACATGATTTTATTTTATTTTATTTTGGTATTGTCCGATCTACGCCAGATGGCTTGATGGCCGTCTTGTGCCTCCCGACTGACAGTGTTCGGAATCTTCCCCGAAGAGCCAGCGACCAATGGTAGAGCAGCCTGCCTCCACTGTCCATGGCCCCAGCCAAAACCGCGCTTCCCGCCCCACCGCACTGCCGTGGTTGCCCCGCCTCCGGGCTAATCCACAAAGACTCCCCGTCATCGAGATCTGACAGCGACAGTACCTTCAACCCACGCAACCCAAAGATAGCCATCTAAGCGCTACTTCCGCGGCGAACTTGCGGCCCCACACCCTTACGTTAGACACTAGCCAACCGGCAGCCTAGGATCTCCGCCGCCTCGAGGGGTGCTGCTTCCCATTGGGAATCGATTGGCCCAGAATAAAAATTCAGACAACTGACGCCAAAATAAAGTGATTTGAGATGAGGATGCGACCTATCTAGCGGCATGGTGAAGTAGGCAGCTCTAGCTGCCGAGTCGGTGACGCCGGCGTGGTTGCGGTGGCTACCGGCGGCAGGGAAGCAGCGATGTCGTGACAGTCGACGGCTATGGGGAAGCAGCACCGGGACTCTGGACGGATCCAAAGTTGGAGCCGCTCCGGTGCTGTGAATAATGGCGCGGGTGAATCGGCTCTGGTATGGTTCATGCGGCCGTCGTCGAGGCAGCTCCAACAGCACGGAGTAAGAGGCACATGGCCCAGTGCACGATGGCAAATGGACAGCGTCTCCGGCATTAGGGAGGAGGGCGGCTGTGAAATTGGTGTGGTGGGGGCGCCATGAAGGAGGGGCTGAGGTTTCGCAGCTCGGGAGAAGGGAGCTTTCGGGGAGAAGGTGATTTGGCGCCCATGAGGTATGAATGGGGGGGGGTGAATTGGGAGGGGAGTGGAACCATGTCTTACGGACGCATTTGTCTGAAATGTGGGGGGGGGAGTTATAGTTCTTCCCCTGCCTTTAGGCTTCTCGGCTTGGGTCAGTGTACTGAGGGCCGGGGATAGTAGAGTAACTTTTCTTCTCCCCAAATAGTGGGCGGGAGCAATTTCGGGTGAGGAGGGCGTGTTTTGAGATATAGTGGGCGGGAGTAATGTCGGGCAAGGAGAGCGTGTATTGAAATAGTGGGCGCGAGCTATTTCGGGCGAGGAGAAGGTGTTTTGCCGACCATGGTTTATGAATTATTTGGCACATGTCATTTCGGCCGAGGAGAAGGCGCGCCTGGATGAAGTTACGAACCTACCCTCGATGTACAACAGGCCAATTGATGCGTGTCCCACATAGGACGGTAATTCCGCGTCTCCCATTTATTTGCTCGGGCGAATTCCACCGAGTAGAGGATGTTTAACAGTTCGTTCAAATTTTGGGAGAACGAGCGTCCACGTCTACCTTACCAAGTCGATTCGAATCAAATTTTGAAATATTAGTTTGTCACTTCTTTTTTAGATGGAGAGATGATGCTCAGGAGTAATGTGTACATGCTTGTTGCTAGCGACTTACTATATGACAAATAGTTGACCCACTAAAAAACTGGAATCAAACCCAAAATGAAACATCTCGATTCAATGAAATAGCTTGTTCACCAGGTCAAAATAGTGAACTAAGTCCAAAATTGAACACCTCAATCGAGTAGCATGTTGTATAGTATTATAGTACTCCATGAACATGTTGAAAGTCAAATTAATAAAATTGTTTGATATACGCATATATCCGTTCATGTGTGGATTGCACACAACATGTTCTCCAATTTAAATAGGGCTTATTCCATCTGTACCCCCAATTCCTTAGTTGTGCTCAGTTTTCCCCACGCTTCAAACTTTTGCTCACTTTTCCCCACTCCCGTAGATGAAACTCTCATAAATGTTCATAACCGACGTTTGCCGTCTTGGCCGTTAACTGACTTGTGGGCCCATGTTGGAACTGTTGACTATGGCCGTGGCTTCGCTGGTTGGGCCGTGTTTGTGTTCATAGGACGGGCCCGGTAGATTGTTGGTAATAAATTCAAAAGGCCCAATTAAAAAAGCCTGCTATTGATGGATGCAGCCTGCTACGCATGCCAGGCTTTGGCATCAATGTAGCCTGCTATGCATGCGAACACCGACACGCACACATCTAGTGACCTAGACCTAAATGCATGCATGCGCGCCGACACGCACGCATCGATCCGTGTCGCATGGTTGCCGGTGGATTCAGTCACTCCGCAGCGTCGTTTCACGCGTCGCAGGCATATTTGCCGGTGGCAGAAGGGGAAGGCTGCACGCACACTCGCGCCGCACGGCTGCCGCTCGATTTAGTTGTGGGAGGCAGGCAACCGCCAACGCAGAGCACGCAGAAGGGGAAGGCAGGCAGCCGCCAACGCAGAGCACGCAAAGCACGCTCGCTTCTATTCACGTTCACACATTGATGATCGCATCGGTTCACGCATGCACTGAGTCACGATCTCGTCTCACCCGGATATTTAAAATGCCCTTCATTGCCTCTTCTTCTACAGATCCATCTGCGCCTCCCACTTCTCTTCTTCCCCCAAAAGCCAAAGCCGTTCCACTCAGCGAAGCGTTCAAGATGCAGTACAACGAGCCGACGTTCCAAGAGCCTCCCAATGTGCCGGAACGACGGTACCCCGCCAACGTCATCGTCGAGGCATCGCTCCATGTGTGGGCGTTCTCACGCTGGAGGGGTAGCACTGAGCTTGCACGGGGGTTCCTCCGTGCGGGCTTCCACCACCTCCCAGCGGGCTCGCCGCCCATGTTCAACCTCGTGGACCAGCATCCCCACGCCAACGCTCCAGTGGTAGGGCTCGTCGTCCACTTCACCAACAGGTTCGATGCCTACTACCTGCTCGGCAAGGTGTATTGGTGTGGGTGCGAGTTCATCGCATTCACCACCTATAACATCTTCACCAACTTCGAGAGCATCTTCCCCGCTCGCAACCGCATGCACAGCCTCCAGTACTGAACCCAGCGGCGAAGAAGACGATGAAGCCGGCGGTTAAGGTGAAGACGACGGTGAAGACATGGCGGTGTTGCCCTAGCTACCCTATGTACTATGTAGTGTGAGTTTGGTGTGTGTGTTGCCCGACCTAGCTACCCTATCTATGCATGTAAGGTTAATTATCATTATCTATGTAAGAACTTATGTTGCCCTAGCAATTGGTGTGTCGTGTTATATGTAAGAACTTATGTTGCCCTAGCAACCCTATCTAAGTTAAGTTATGTGTGTTATATTAATGCTTTGTTATGTTTGTATTTTTTTGTCCCAAGTTTAGACACAGCTAATTGGCATGGGAAAAATTAACGAAACTCACTAAAAATGATGTGTTTATAGATGCCTTCTAAAAATAAGAAAGTATTGTACCTTTGTACACGGCTTTGGTTTGCTGAGAGCTCTGTATTTTTTAGGTATTCCAAGAATACTTTGCTTTTCAGAAATATTGAAGTATCAAATACTTTGAGATGTTTGGATTTAGTCAAAAGTGTAGTTTTATATACTTTAATCCCTACTTTAATATGTAGAAAACTACACTATGTTTGAAGTATATAAATAAGAGGGTTGGACCTCTTTTTCCAATCATGAAGTATTGGTTCGCTAGGCATAATAATACTGCGATTTGCAAATACTTTGATTCTAAAAAATGAATGGACCCATAAAGGAAAGCCAAAAAAATTCCTCAATGAGATAGAAGAGATTGGGCAATCAAACTAATGAAAAAAGCAATCAGAAACAAAAAGGAACAAAGCAATCATTCCTAAACAAAAAAAAGAAACATCGCTTGTTTCTGGGCCTCGTTTATCCTTTGTGGGCCTATTGCAGCTTGATTCTCTTTGGGCCTGCGAACTAGGTTTTTTTTTCTAGTAGAACTGACGAACTCGAGGACAAGACTTTTGCAAGTGCGAGAGAGAAGAGATGAACTTGATGTATATCCCTCATGCTACTCAAGTACTGCTTACTGTCATCTGACGAGCTAGGGTATGATCCAACACTTGAGGTTATTAGCTAACAAAATAATCCTATCATTGAACTGGTAGTTGTCTTCTGCCGAAACTGAAAGTGTCGACACTTAACAGTAAACTGCATACATTCAGAGATCGACAGTTGCACTAAACAGAGTTGCATTTGAGATAACCAGACTTGGATTGCTAAATAGTGGCAACAACAGTATACAAACATCTCTAACGAGAGATGGCCATCAAGTAAAAAATTCCTAGAGCAAGTATTCCTAAAGCTATCAGATTGGGTTGCTTCTTCAACTCAATTAGCTGCTTGAAGTTCTTGTTCATCTTCTTCAATTCCGTCTTCAGTTCGATATCTACCACCGTCGGGTAATTCGGACTTGCTGCTGCTGCCAAAGCGGCACTGTCATGGGGAAGATTGAACTCGCGGATTGCATTCCCCCTCGAATCCAGCAAAAGCCCAACCCTTGAAGCCTCTGGATGTAATCATCCATCCACTCGAAATGGTGGCATTTCTTCATGATCTGAAAACGAAATCCAAATCTGATAGATTTTTTTGAGAAATTAGAGATAAAGGATGAGAGGAAAACTCAGATCTAACCTGCCCCTCCGGCTTGCTCTCGCATTTGACAAACTCGCGCCCAAAGTTCCCATTCTTCTCCTCCTTCGAAGTCAACCTCTTCAGTGGCGCAGTCCGTGGGCAGTCAGTGCATCGAGTCATCAGCACTGGACCATACACCGGCCACGTGGAACGGGGGGCTAACGACGAGGTCTACATATTGCCCAAGAGGAAGAACTAGAGGAATTGGTAGAGAGGAAGAAGAGCGAGAAGATGGGGAAAGAAACAGAGGAATTGCTCGATCTGCTTGATACCTTTGTCTGTCAGATGGAGAAGAGGAGAAGGGGAAGCCATATTGATGATTTGCCACATTGTATTTTGCAGTTTGAATATTTGAACCAACTCTTTTCACTGACATGTGGTGGTCATGTGCGTAAAATACAATTTCATATGTAAAGTGGGGCAGATCATAAAAACCCGAGAAGGACAGTGCAGTAGCCAATCAGGATGCATCATGCGGATTGCGCATGCCTGCCCCACATGTGATGGGTGGTGTTTGGCGCTTTGTAGGATCCGACGCCGGACGTTCGACGCTAGGGTTTGGAGCATTTCTGCGGGGTTATGAGCGAGTCAACGGGGTTATTAGGGTTTGACCAAATTTCAAATGGCCATAACTAAATTACAAAAAATCACAAAAATATAAAACAAACGTAGTTCGTCTGTTTATGAGACCTAGTTACCATAAAAAATATAAAGTTGGTATAGGGGCGTTTTTTAGAAAAAACATTTTCTGTCGAAATCAAGTTCAAATGTTTTTAAAAAATTCAAAAAAATCAAAATGTTGTAATTCTTGCACACATAGCCGTCATATGTGAAAAGGTTATGAGGAAAAAAAATAAACTTGGCGTAGGTCATTTTCATGACCGAAGGCTTCACACAAATGAGCTATCACCCATGAACATGTTCAGAGTTCGTAGAATAGGGAGAGAGGGTTTAGGGTTTGAAAAAAAATCAAAAAAATTCAAAAAAAATCATAAAAATCTCTATAGCTTCATTTTGGAGTGAGTAAGAAGGATCTGAACTTACTTTATCATTTTCATATCTAAAACGTGTTATTTGACGGTTTTGAATTAAAAGCATATTTTTTCAAAAAAAATGTAGTAATATGAATATTAATCAATAAATAGTGAGACTTCGTTTTTACCCTATATATATGGAACAAGTGTTAATAAAAATATATGTGTCTCATTTAGGCAAGGTCAAAAAAAAACTTGATTTCAAATAGGGATGTTTACCCTAGCTTTTGAGCTCGTTTCTAGCACATTTCTCATTCGGACTGTTCACCTAGGAATATTGGACTTCAAATGCTCAATCAAATACACCACACAGAGCAATGAACCTGCAATGTTCAACTTCAACTTTGGCTCGAATCCAAATTTTGGCCCAAATTCAAATATTGATTTAAATTCAAATTTTGAAGGAAATTTGAATTCTGACTCAAATAAGAAACCAACCTAGAACAACATTATTACAACTGATAAGTTTTCACAGTAGCTCAAATCTACCAAGTTTTAAGATGCCAACATCTTAATACAAATCTACCAAGTTTTAAGCGATCGACTCGCCCTCAAATTGACAACACAAACATTTCCCAACAACTTAATTCAAATTTTCGACTTTCTCCTTGTGTTTGCAGCTGGCTTCACTGTCTTGCTTCTGGTTTCCCTAGTTGAGATGCTCTTTTCTTTTAGACTCTTGTTCCTTTTGATCTTGGGCTTTACTTGGGGTTTTCCCCGTGGAGGTGCTAATGGAGTAGTTCCACTCGCCGAGCACTTGACGACCATTTGACGGTCATCTATGGGTTCAGTAATCTTTAAAGGCACAATTGGAAAAATTACCTCTCCTCTTCCTCTCTTATAGCTTCAAAACCATCAAAGGCCATAGTTTCAAAATCTTCTGCTTCTTCATCTCTTGGCCTTTTCTCCCTAGAGCTGGTAAATAAAATTATAAGCCATAGGCAAAAAAGAGAACAAATGCAAACAAAAGGGTTGCTGCATTCTACAAAGGGTGCAAACACATACCAAGATGCTTCATTTGCTGCTGCATTCTCCACTGCTTCATTTGCTGCTACATTCTCCAATGCATCTTCAGTCTCCATTGCTGTTGCATTCTCCTCAGCAGTGGCTGTTGTCCATCTTTCCTCCTCTCCAAATGATGCATCCACTACATTGGTACAAAGCCTAGCAATATGCCCCAGAACTCCACATTTTTTGCAAGCACGCTTCTTTGGTAGATGACCCTCCTTACCTGCTCTAATCCTCTGGTTCCTTGGTCTTCCTGGTGGTCTAGTAATGACAGGAGCGTGGAGTTTGAACCCTGGATCTACTATGTTCCACTAATCTTTCCCCAATAGTGCAGGCACATTGTCAGCATAAGCAGCCATAAATTTGGCAACAGAGAAATACTCAGAGCAATATTGATCAACTTCACCATCTGCACCCCCGATAACGGTCATCAGATGTAGGGCATGTATGCATGGCTTCCCACGGATCTGCCATTGCCTACAAGTACATTCTCTAGTACTTAGGTTCACAGGATACCTCCATACCCTATTTTTAGTGTCAGTATAGGTAACCTCTCCCTCATATGTACCAGATTGAATACATTTCATCTCCAGTCCTCTTGCCGTCAAGTGCAATGCCTTAATCAGTGATGGGAGCATTTGATGATCAACATATTGTGTTTTCTGCAATTCTTTTGCGAAGAGCCATCTTTATCATGATCATTTGCCTCATCTTGTCAAATGCTTGCCACAACAAGAGCCCTTTCACTGACTTGAACTTTGAATTGAAGCATTCTGCAAGGTTACTGGTCACATAATCTACTTTGCAGATTTTGTTGAATTTGCTTCTTGACCACACCTTACCATGATGTGCATCCATGTACGCCTTCACAAGAGGATTTTGAGCATACAACACTCTCAAATGGTGTTCATGCTTCCTTTTGCTGCATGTGTATGATGCTGGCCATAAGTTCTCATCATAAACTTTACCTTTGAACTTCCTTCTGAAATTATGCGCTAGGTGTCGCATACATTCTCTATGCTCCACTCCAGGGAATACAATTTCCACTGCACTCTCTAAACCCTTGCAAGCATCTGTGTGTACAGCTAAACCTGGGGGTGTGCCTATAATGTTGCACAACTGCTGCAAAAACCAGACCCAACTTTCCTCAGACTCTGCCTCCACCACACCAAATGCAACTGGGAATAGCCAGTTGTGTCCATCAACTGCAGAAGATGCTACTAGATGTCCTCTCCATCTTCCAATCAAATGTGTAGCATCTACAGCCAAATAGGGCCTGCAACCATCTAGAAACCCCTGCCAGCAAGCCTTGAAACAAACATAAGCCCTTCTGAAGCACTCCTTCTGAAATGACTTCCCTTTTATTTTGAATGGAACTGTATGCTTGTCATCTCTACAACACTCCCTGGACTTGCCATCTCCACTTCAGCTTTGAAAGTGTAAAGCAGCTGAAAACTGTCATTCCATTGACCATTCATTCTGTCAAGAGCCTTTTCCCTAGCATTGAAAATTCTCATGTAAGGAATTTCTATCTTGTACTTCTCAAAAAGCATCCCATGGAGTGCTATTGTACCAAGTCCAGGTTCTTCTCTCAGCCAATCCAATATAGCATCTGCCACCCACCTAGTTTTTGCAAGCTTGGCTTTGGCCTTCCCCCCTCCCCCTCCGGGTGGACAGGTGTGCTTGTGTGGGTTTTTCTTTATCTGGAACAAAATAAAAGGGTAAAAAACAGTTAAGAAACCTTACTCAACAATCTGAAACTAAATTACTAACTGAACTTGGATTACCTGAATATATTTTATCTTTCTCATACGAGATGCATGCAACTTCCACCTACACCTAGGATATGGACAAAAAACTGTGAACCTTGCTGGCTCACTCCTTCTAATCTTATAGGTGTTTTCAGATATAATGCACCATGTTGTCACTGCATTCCGACAGTCCACCATTGATTGGAAAATGGTACCTACACTAAGCTCAAGTTTTCCCCTGTTCCACTCAATTGTTGGCATGTCATCACCATCGTATTCATCCTCGATTAAGCTGTCCATGTTCTCCACCTTATCTTCATCGTCAGTGTCATCAAACCTAGCTTGGGTGATGGGCTCCTCCATATATTCGTCATCCACTGCTTGCTGACTGGCTACATCGACCAGTTCAGGAAACATCATCTCGTCTTCATCATCATTTGTAGGCACTGCCTCGTCAGGTTTTGCATCTTCTTCTACACCAACTGCAGAAGGTACACGAGAAGCAGCAGCTGAATCGGAACCAGAATTGGCAGCAGGCATGTTGTGGCTCCATGAACCACTTTCTTTACTTGGTGTCGACCTACAAGGAGTGCCGGGGTGCTGACTATTAGAACAGACAGATGATGTCTGAACTCCCTTCCCCTTCACCCGTTCTGCGCATGGCTGAAGCACATCGATCTGGAGTTTACCGAATCGGCAGCCAGCAATCCCAGCAAAAAGCAACGGCATATGACTGCCGCAAGTTAGTGGGAGAAATCTTTGCTCATCACTGCTGAAGTAATTCAGTTCAACAGCATTGGCATCACTCCAGGGATAGGTGTTTCTGAGCTCAGCTCGCAAATCTTTGAAAGATATGCTGGTTTCTAACACTTTGGGATAGAAAAATGATGAAATCAAATGCGGTTTAGTACCATGCAGCACACTAGTTTCCATTCTAATCGCCAGCCAGAAAGCCAGCGCGGGATCAATCCTATTTTGTTGAAGCAAATAAAGGCTTCAGTTAGCTGGGTAAAATCGAGCACAAATTCGAACGATTGAAGCAAACAGAAGTCAAATACGGCCTACAATACGACTTAGAATGTCAATTCGAGAGGAAACAATGCTTACCCAGGTTTAATCCATGAATTATCTGCCGCGGATTCGACCCAATCCTCTCCACGGCCTACTACATTCTGGGCGTCCTCACTCAACATCGCTTTGTAATCCTAGATGGGGAGGTGGGCTATATCTGGCGGAGATGTGGCGAAGCCGATGAACGGAATAGGGGCATAGGGTGGAGGAAACAACTGCGGTGGACGCGGCACGACACCGGCGGAGGGGGCGGTGCAGGGCGGTGAAGTGCGGCTTGTCTAGATCTGTTTTAGATTCAGACAAGCTGCCCAATACGTGTCTTCTGCGGTCCCACCCGTCAGCAAGCAACAGTCAGACGAAGACTCGGCCCCACTCGTCAGCAATTAATGGTCAATGGATGGTCAAGATGACAAACAGCCGCTATGGGCATTTGTGAGAGTTTCAGCTAAGGAAGAGGGGAAAAGTGAGCACACGTTTGGAGCGTGGGGAAAAGTGAGCACAACTAAGGAACCAGGGGCACTAATTTAAATTTCCCATTTAAATATTTGAATGCAAGTTTATATCGAAACATGGTTTATATTACTCTTTGATGCATAAAACACAACATCCCCCTCTCTCGTACTCCTACTCTCTCTCTCTCTCTTTCTCTCTCTCTCTCTCTCTTTGTGTGTGTGTGGGGGGGGGTATTTCTAGTTCGCATGCATATATACTCCATCTATAGGCCTCTTGCACACTATGTATGATTCTCTAGTCCAAGCTAGATATCTTGGGTGTACTCATCGTACGCACACAAATTCCTTGGCTCATTGCTCGTAAATCTCTCACGCACCACTCTGTCGTCTCAGAGCTCTTCCCTCTCTCTCAAACTCTCAATCTACCTGGGTCACACATACACATGCATATCTCACGCGCACTCTATAGGTCCATCTAAAACTCTATCTCGCTCCATCGTTCTCTCTCCATCTCACACGCACACACTACACAATCTCATTCCTAGCTAGCCAAGTATGATGGTCTCTCACTTAATTGTAGGCACACGCAGTCCCTCTATATGTATACGACTAGCTAATCTTAGTCTCCATCACAAACATGTCCATGGTCTATCTTGATTTCTCTCGGGGCATCTTTCTATCGCGCATGCACCTCCCTCGATCTCCTACCCATATAGTCCCCTAACAATCTTGAGGGGATCTCTCTATCACAAACAGACCCTCTCTCCCTCCCCATGCGTCCATGTTCTCCATGTGCCCCTCTCGACCTTTGTTCCTTGTTGGCCAGACCTCTATTGGACATGTGCTATAGGGGTGTCTCTCTCTGTTGCAAACAATCACACATAGCTATCTTCGTGTATCTCCTCGCCTCGCCTTTCTATCTTGGAGATGCATGCGTGATATGTTTGCATAAGAAACAAAAAAACACTCTCTCTCTAATTTATCATTTGTTGTCAGTTGTCACTTTCTCTTTCACACACAAACTCTTTTTGCACACTTACTCATTCTCCTTCACACGCACTTGATCTCTCTCGACTTAGGCACTCTCTTCAGTCCATAGCATATAGATTTATTGAAAAGTCCAAGATCACAAAGTTTGACCATGTACGTGGAAAAAAACAATTACATCTAGAACGGCAAACATATACCATTAGATTCACCATGAGATGTAGTTTTGTATGATGTATCTTTGGTATTGTAGATATAAATAAAATTTGCGTAAACCTGATCAAAGTTTCCAAAGTTTGACTTCTAAAAAATTTACATGCACTGCATTATTGAGCGGATTGAATAGCTCTTTCCCCCTCTCAGCTATCTGACGCACCACTAAGCCTTATCGGGGCTCCTCTATCTCTCTCAAACTTTATATCTCCCTGTTTCACACATACACATGTCTCGTTCACGCTATACATATAGACCCATCCAACACTCTCCACCCTTGTTCACTCTCTATGTGACACGCACCCCCCTAAGTACCATAATCCCTTACCCCATCTTAGGCGCAAGCACTCCCCGTCCTAAGTATGATTATCTCTCACTAGCCATCAGGTACACACGTATTGTCTCCTTCCATCCATACATATATTTCGATATCTCTCGGGGTATCTTATATCATGCACACACCTTGTCACTCGATCCTCCACCCATGTAGTCCCATCACGATCTCCAGGGGATGTCTCTATGACAACCATACACTCTCTCATCCCCATGTCTGCATTTTCTCTCTACGTCTCTCTTGACCTCTCTCCCTTGTTTGTCAGACCCCTCTTGGCCACGTGCTAGGGGTGTTTCTCTCTAGGTTGCAAAAAACCACACACTATCTCCTCACCTTGCTTTCGTTGTCGAAGATGCATGTGTGATATGTTTGCATAAGACACACACACTTTTTCTCTACTTTTATCGTGTGTTGTCTATGTCTCTTTCACACACGCACACACACTTTTTTCACTCACTATTTCTATTTCACTCTCTCTCTCTATAGTTAGGGACTCTCTCACGTCCATAATCATATGGATGTTTTGAAAAGTCAAACCTCAGAAAAGTTTGACCATGTATATGTGGAGAAAAACATTTACATCTGGAACGATCATTAGATTCATCACAACATGTAATTACTTCATACTATCATTTATCTTTGGTATTGTAGATATAAGTAATTTCTTTATGAACTTGGTCAAAGTTTCAAAAGTTTCACTTAAAAAAATGTTGGAACTACATTATCGAACGGAGGGAGTGGCTCTTTCTCTTTCTCTCTCTGCTATCTCTCACGGGCCTCCCCTCTCACTCGAACTCTTTATACTGACGGATTATACGCTCACTATGTCAGTGTATAGCTCTGTATATTGTTTTGGTGATCGGTCAACCAGTCCACATGCAGCCTTGTTAGCTCGTGCTCTGTATCTTCGTGTGCTAGCCCATGCGACAGTGGGTGAAAATAAGAAAACTAGAGGCCATCTGACACGCGATGAAGTAAACAAAGTTGAAACCACTCGGGATAGCACCCCGCATGCTAGTAAATTGAGGGCGCATTGAGGACACACTTCTTCCGTGTGAAGGACACACTTGCGCACAATTCACCACTGTGCCGTGGCATGCACAGAAGGACGCACTCGCGCACACCCAACACACAACACACACCAGCACACGTGTACACCGGTGTCGCCGCCGGTTGAGATGGATGATGAGGCAGCCAACAAGCAGAGGCGGCTCGAGCCAAAAACGCATCTGGCGAGCCTGGACTTCATCATCAGCCTCCCCGATGACATGCTGCTTGTCATCATCGGCCTCCTCCCCACCATATCTGTCGTGCGGACCGCCCTTCTCTCCCGGCGGTGGCGCCCCTCTAGCGTTGCATCCCCCTCAACCTCACCGTCGACAGCTGCCTCTACGACAGGGATTGCGAATGCATGGCTGCAGTCTCCAAGATACTTTCATTGCACCCTGGGCCAGCCAGACTCCTTGACATCCGCATGTTCAGTACCAACTGCAAGGTCCAACCCATGTTCGATGAGTGGTTCTTATCCCCCGCCCTAGATCAGCTCGAGGAGCTTAGCTTTGAAGCTAGACGATGTCGCTCTCTGCCGCCATCCGTGCTCTGCCTCATGCCAAAGCTGCGCCGCGCCAGCTTCAGCTCCTGCTATCTTCCCTAGATTAATGCCGCGCCTGCCCTTCTTCTCCCTCAACTCAAGCACCTCGACCTCTTTGACGTTTTCACCTCGAAGAAGGCTATGGAGCACCTGCTCCGCAGCTGTACTGTGCTCGAGTACCTTCGTCTTGAGAAGATCCACGGGTTCATTTGCCTCCACATCGCCTTGACAAATCTCCGATGGATTTATGTGTCTTGCTGGCCCCGCAACAAGACATCAATTGGGAAGAGATCACTCCAGCTGTTCCATGTTATGGTTATTGAGAATGCGCCTATCCTTGAGAGATTGCTTGTATCACATCTAGAAGGTCCAACAAAAATCCGGGTCATTGACGCGCCGAAATTACAGCGTTGGTGTACTAGAAGGTCCAACTCTTTATTGGATCCGTAAGCGTTCAGGTACAACACTCATCTTCTTCTCCGTCTTCTTGAAATTCACATTTTTAAATTTCTTCTTGATGTATTTAGGACCATCTTCTAGAAAATGCTTCCCACAAGCTTGACCCAGTCTATGCGCATAGTTAAGATCTTGGCAATAATATCTATCAGCCTCAATCTAGATCAAGTTGTTGGATTCCTTACATGCTTTCTGTGCCCGGAGAAGCTACTCATCGAGGTGAAACTTCTTTTCTATAAGTAAACGGTAATCACAACTTAGCTCAATTTTTTCGTAATTTTCCCAAATTACGATGACAAGTGTAGTGTTTAAAACTGCATCCACGCACTGCACCAAAAGAAATGTTTTTAGTATTTTTTTCTCACATGATTACCTGCATCGTTTTTTTGTTGTACTACTATAGTAGCCTAGGCTAGTCATAGTGGAAAGTAACTTAGACTACTCCAGTAACTCTATGGTTACCCTAAGAGCAAGTACTACCTCTGTCCTGGTTTACTCTTCCTATTTTGTAGTATCAAAATTTGACCACAGATTTAACTGACAAAATGTTAATGCATGTCACTAAGAACTATATCGTTGGATTCATATTTGAACACAATTTCAAATGGTATAATTTTAGTGACATGCATTGGCATTTTCTTAGGTAAATCTATGGTCAAACACTTCAAGAAATATGTCAACTAGTGACCTTCTGTCAGTGACCCTGGAAGAATTGGTCATAGATCTATGACCATTTCAGACCAATTGGTCAAAAGCTGTTGAGGGGGCTCCAAACCCTAAACCATTGCGACCATTTTGGTCAGAAAGGTCGTAATTTCCTTACACGAAATGGTCACAAAGCAAACAGTGCTAGTCCGCTGCCTTATTTCTAGTTGTTAATGACCAATATAGATGGTCATAGCCTTGTAGATTGTGGTGGGTTGTGATAACTACGCGCCATCTCATCAGTTTTGCCTATGTGTCATGTCCATGTGGCAGTTTTTGCCCTAGGTTGTGAAGCAACCTATATTTCTGTTATTCCAAAAATTCCCAAATAATTCTCATAAATGTTTTGGATCATATCTTCATCAAATGTGTCAAAAACATTCCTTGCCTAGTTCAAAAAAAATTCAAAAATATTCATTTTCCTATTCTATTCAGAGCAGCACTTTGTGAAGGAAGTACCACTTTGGCATGTCCAAATGTTATCCATTTTCTACAGTGCTTTCCTATGCTCAAATAACCATCCTCCACCAAATGCCAGCTCAATCCATTCATTATTTTGAGCCCAGCTTCAACATTCGTATTTATGTCCAGTGTGGTACTTTGTAAAGAAAGTACCACCTAGGCTCCTCCTTTTGGGGTGAAAATTTGTGAAGACGGTCTTCTTAGTAACTGATCATCCTCAGCCAAAACTCACGCCCATTAGCCATGTGCATTTCCCGTACCACAAATCAAACACTTGGCTGCTAATTCATGTTTGAGCATCGATCGGCCTCCTCGTGAGAATCTTATGTTGTGATTTTCTTCCTAGCACCTAATTGGAGAGTTACCAATCCACTAGACATGCCTAGGCCGCCCAGAACACATGGCAATGCAACGGTCACGCGGTGACCACGCGGCGGGCATGCGAGCTTACGCGTTCTAGAGTTGGGGCCCTCGGCTACCATCCAAACATCGATGTATCGCCATAAAACCATGTATTTCTGATTAAATAGTTACTTATTTACCTAGAAATGATTTTTGTAAAAAATAAATAGCAAACTATGAGGTTGCTGCAGTTCAAATTTGACCCGCTTCCAACTGAATCGACCACAATTTATCTTTTTCACCAGAGGTGGATCAAAACTTTTTACACCCAACCATTTTGTCAATTGTGCATTAAACATGGCCTAGTATTTTATAAAATTGATTTGGTCCATTTTTGCAACAATTATTTGGTAGTTCCTTCACAAAAAAACCTCATTTCGGGCACTCGGAGAATGGAAAATGAATTTTCCGTGCAAAGAAAATGAAAAGTTCCTTAGGAAACATTGTTTGGAATTCCAAGATGCACCCTTGAGCACAATATGAGATCATTTGAACAAACTATGACGTCAATGTGACCATATTATTGATCATTTGGCTTGAAAGCCATGAATCTTCACGCATGATAGCTCATTTATGAGAACACTTTTTTTAAATAATTACCGTATTACAAGTTTATTATTTTTCCTGGAAACTTGGTCACATATAATGACACAATGCGAAGGTTTTCCAATTTTTTGATTTTTTTTGAATTTTTTATGCCCGTTTAAAAATGCAGTCAAAACGGCAGGCTTGACCGTTCCTAGCTAGTGGTTGAATCTTGGAAAACTTTTGGTGTTTCTATGATAAAATAGATACTTATGTACCTAGAAATGATTTTTGTAAAAAATAAATAGCAAACTATGAGGCAGCTGCAGTTCAAATTTGACCCGCTTCCAAATAAATCAGCGACAATTTGTCTTTTTCACCAGAGGTGGATCAAAACTTTTTACACCCAACCATTTTGTCAATTGTGCATTAAACATAGCCTAGTATTTTATAAAATTGATTTGGTCCATTTTTGCAACAATTATTTGGTAGTTCCTTCACAAAAAAACCTCATTTCGGGCACTCAGAAAATGAAAATTGAACTTTCCATGCAAAGAAAATGAAAACTCCCTTAGGCAACATTGTTTGGAATTCCAAGATGCACCCTTGTGCACAATATGAGAACATTTGAACAAACTATGCCATGAATGTGGCCATAAGATTGATCATTTGGCCTGAAAGCCATGAATCTTGACGAATGATAGCTCATTTCTGAGACCACTTTTTTAAAATAATTACTGTATTACAAGTTTATTATTTTTCATGGGAACTTGGTCACATATAATGACACAATGCAAAGGTTTTCCAATTTTTTGATTTTTTTGAATTTTTTATGCCCGTTTCAAAATGCGATCAAAACGGCGGGCTTGACCGTTCCTAGCTAGTGGTTGAATCTTGGAAAACTTTTGGTGTTTCTATGATAAAATAGATACTTATGTACCTATAAATGATTTTTGGAAAAAATAAATAGCAAACTATGAGGCAGCTGTAGTTCAAATTTGACCCGCTTCCAGCTGAATCAGCGGCAATTTGGTCAATTATGCATTAAAAATGGCCTAGTATTTTATAAAAATGATTTGATCCATTTTTGCAACAATTATTTGGTAGGTCCTTCACAAAAAAACCTCCTTTTAGCAAACTATAAGTGGTTAATATGTTAAATGTGTACCCTGAATTAGAGGGTGAAAATTATAAGAGAAGCAAAAGAAAAAAAAACTACCTAAGCTTAATTCTGATTGGTGAAATCACTAGTGGCTTGGATCGATGACCTGGCAAACATCCATCCATCCATCGGTCCATCCCATCCGAC